>NW_022196906.1:99192200-99197686 GCF_008632895.1 Mastomys coucha
GGGAACATGTTAGAAAGGCAAATTCTTGGGCTTCATCGAGTCCTGCTGAATTAGTAACCCTGAGGGTGGGGTCCAGTGGACTCTGTTTTAATTACTCCCTCAGGTGATTCCAATGTCTGCTTAGGTTTGAGCACTGATTTGCAAGAAGCAGAAAGCATTCATCTAAAGACTATTTTGATCGTCATAAGTAGTCTTTAATTCTAAAGAACACGGTGAGGGTGCCTTTCCGTATTTAAAACTCCCTCCTTACATCCTTACATCCTTAAGTCATTTAAGAGTGGAAACTCTCAAGGAGCTGCCTATAGGCCTAAAACCAATTATCAAAACCCGTGAGCAGGAAGAGCAATAGGATCCTAAAGAGATCAGGCTTCTTTCACATAGGCATCTCTGCACATCACACCAGCCACGCTTTGGGCAATAAAGATGAGAGAGAGAGAGAGAGAGAGAGAGAGAGAGAGAGGGAGAGGGAGAGGGAGAGGGAGAGGGAGAGGGAGAGGGAGAGGGAGAGGGAGAGGGAGAGGGAGAGAGAGAGAGAGAGAGAGAGAGAGAGAGAGAGAGAGAGAGAGAGAACAGTGCCATGTAATAACCAGAGTCGTAATGCCAGCTATGAGGCCAGCCTTTGTTTCCTGATTCCAGGCCGGACCTTTGGAACAATGCCTCATTGACCAGAGGTTATCAAGCTTTTTAGCTAGATCAGTAAGAGGAAAGAAAGACTTTTTTCTTTTTCCCTACAAACTAAATAGAAAATACCGTTCTCTTGAAACTGGATCCTCCCTTGGAAATAGTTTCATTTAAAAAAATAAATAAATAAAAAGGTTTGTTCATGTAACAATTCAGAGTCTATAACAATTTTTAAGACATTTTGTGTTAAGTTTTATATTGGGGACAGAGAAAGAGAAAAGGTTGTCTTTTTGGAAATTTTTATTTTACACATGTATGTTTTGTTTTGCTCTGCTTTGTTTTGTTGTTTTGGTTTTTTGTCTGCATGCCTATCTATGAGCCACTTGCTTGTCTGGTGCACTGGGAAGCCAGAACAGAGTATTGGATCCCCTGAAAATAGAATTACAGATGACTGTGAGCCACCATAACAGTACTAGAAATTGAACCCAGGTCTTCTGGAAGAGCAGCCAGTGTTCTTAATCACTGAGCCTTCGCTCCAGCCCCCTATTTAAACATTTTAAATTTTTTCATGAGTCAGAGAGATGTTCAGTAGTTAATAGACCATGCCACTCTTCCAGAGGGTGTGGGTTTGATTCCACATCAGATGGCTCATAACCATCTCTAACTTTAGCTCTCAGGACAGGGGGTTGATGGAGATCCAATATATAATTTTAAAAAGAGTAATACATTACTTTGCAGATAACCTGGGTACAGATAACATGTAACTCCAGTTCTAGAGGATGCAACTCATCTGGCCTCTGCTGGCACCTGTACTCAACTGGCGTGCCCATAACTACCTACACACACACACACACACACACACACAGAGAGAGAGACAATTTAAAAATAGTTGTAAACATGTATATTTGCTATATAAAGTTAATGCGTTCCTATTACAAGTTTGATTTGTTTTCTGAGCTGTTTTTATTTCTAAAACCATAGCCCCCGCTGAGCGATAAACATTGTAACACAGACGACGGTGCAGACACAGTTAGAAGTACCCTTAACATTTTAAAACAGCTATCCACGGATGCAATAAAGGTAGAAAGTTTAAGAGCTTCTGCTAAGAAGAGGACCCATGAAGAAGCCAGGCCTCGGAAGGCAAGACCAATGAACACAGCAAGAAAAGCCAAAGGTGACTTTTTACAGGATATCGGACGAGTTACAGTAACTATGTTATAACTGCCCGTGACAGATGGGTTTGCAAAAGCTTGATTACCTCTTAATGAATTTTTAAAGACTTTCTTGAGCGCAGTTGTAATTTTTCTACTATGTGGTCTTTAAGAGCAATAACACACTCTTACCCTCTACATGTTAACTCGCCCACTTAGAAGAATAGTAAACGGTGTGTTTAATATTAATTAAGCTAACATAGGAGTTTGAGACCTATTTGCGAACAATCCCTTTGCAAATAAAAATCCAAAGATATATGGGAGCAGGGAGACGAGGGCCTTTGAGACTTGCCAGCACTCAAACATGTCCAATTTACATCACTCTATTTACAAAACACCCTGGAAAAGGAGAAGAAACCCCCCCACTCCCTCACCCCCCACCCCATCCCCCACCCCCACTTCACTCAGTGAGGTTGGGTACCTGCTGCTGCTCGGCACAGGCCTTGTAAGCCATCTTTTTGATGCATCTATGACATAGAGTCTTGGGTATTACAGCAAAAGACCATTTTTAAATTCTGTAACCCTATCCAGGGCTGGTTTTTCTTGGAAACCAACAGAAGTTAGGCTTTTGGGGACCACACTGGCCAAAAGTCCATTTTAAGTATAAACTCGAGCATGTTCTCACAGCCTTATGCTTTGGTAAAAATATGTAGATTATTTGAGCTGCAAATGATGTTGGAGCACTGCTTTTGTTGTTGTTTCTCTATCCCATGCCATGTACCACCAATGTATTCTGGGTTTGACTCAAAGAAGTTTGAGTCAGGGAAAGCATTTGGATTGTGTTAGGTTTAATGGCATATATGAACATATTTTGCAGGCAGTGTTTGTATAGTTACATTATTGCCAACTGCCCTGGTGGAGAAATGACAACCAGGAATATTCTAACTACCTGAACTAACTCAGGGAGTCCAAAAATGTTGCTACATATGGGTTTCATAGTAGCCAGCAGCTAAAGGTTGCGCACAGTGCCTGAGAAACAGAGCCAGAAGCTAGTCTATGGCTCCTTCTAGACTTACTTTAAAAACAAATAAATTAACCAGGGCCAGAGAATGTAGTGAGAATTCGGGAATTTGTTTTAAAAAAAAAAACAAAACCAGAAATATAAGAATGTGCTTTCATTTTAATCCCAGGTGTAGAAATGTGGGGCTGCTTCAGACTGTCCGCAGCAGCTGACTATGATTTGCCTCGTGCTCTAGCAGAAGCATGGTTTTGCCAGATGCAGATGTTTCTGCTATAGTGTAATGTTTGGGATTCTGGGACCTTTTCAGAGGGTACAGTCCAAAGGGGCAAGGTGGATGATTGGTGGTCATTCACAGGGGTTGGTTGTGGTCTGATAGTCCTCATGCTCAAAGAGGAAACTAAAGGAAAGAAATCAGGTTCAGAGATTTTCCTAATTCGTCTCTCCCCTCTATTTTTGTTTCTCTAGTACCTGGTGTTGTGGGGGTGAAATGGGGGTGGGGTAGGAAAAAGAAGGACCTGCAAAGTAGCAAAGATCAGCTGCAAGGAGTGTTTGCATTCCTGTGTTCTCCTGCTGTCGTGTGAGGGAGTGGTTAAAGATCCAAGACTCCCCCCAAAGGTAGGAACAAAACATCTCAGGATACCTCAGCTAATTAAAAAAAAAAAACAAACAATGTTATCCTCTACACTTTGTGATATTTATAGCATTTGTCATTCAATTTTGTAATTGTTGACACATTTTAAATATTTAACTTCTATCATCATGATATTTATGGCTTCTTATGTTTAATGTGTCAGTTTCGCTGGGCTAATGATGACTGGCTGGATTGCAGCTGGTAAGACATTATTTCGGAGCATATCTGCGAGGGTGATCTGAAAATAGATGAGCATTTGAATCAGTAGGCTCAGTGTGTGCCGCCGCAACATGCTGCATCCTCATGCAAGCCACAATGGAGCACAAAGAACCAAAAAGCATAAAAAAAGCATGTTTGCTTCTTCTGTGTGAGGCCCCTTCATCTCCTGCCTTCAGTGTTCCCAGTTCTCAGGCCTTCTTCCTTGGACCAAATTAAATCACTCATTCTCCTGGTCCTTCAACTTGCAAAGGAAAGAACGTGGGAGTTCTAAGCCTCCATAATCATGTAAGATAGACATCATAAATACTCATAAAAAAAATAAGTGTCTTGACTATAAAATGTTCCTAACAAAAGTTATTGTACTTCTATTTCTAACCATTATAATTTTAAATTTTTATTTATTTTATGTGTATTGGTGTTTTGCCTGCATATATATTTGTACACCACTTGTGAGTTGCATGTGGGTGCTAGGAATTGTACCTGGATCATCTGGAAGAGCAGCTAGCACTTCTAACCACTAAGCTACCTCCCCAATCCTGTTATCTTTAGTAAATTTAAGAACATCTAATTGCAAGGGAAAAGTGAAAGGAAGGTCAAGAGGAAGGAGAGAAGGTGACCATAAGTGGTGGGAGGAGGGTGTTTGTCTCACGTGGAGATGTTTGTCAACAGATCTGAAATCAAAATCTTACTGCTACCATTTATGACCTGTGTACCCAGTTATTTTACCTTCCTAAACACCATTCTTCTTAGCCGCAAGATGAAGATTTCATGACCTATCTTGCAGTGTTGTGAGGATTAACTAAGGGCAGATCTAAAGGGCCTTGCAAAGCGCTTAGTACAAGTAAGGCATTAGATAAAAAACAAAACAAAACAAAAAAAACCTTACGTTTCCTTCTTCTAAATGTGTGCTTTCTTTGTTTTTCCCAAGCCATACTTCCCATTGGCATGAACAAGCTAATAATAATAGTTTCAGCATTTTTCACAGCAAGTTTTGAGCAGTACAACATATGTAGGAAATTCATTTCTTTTTCTGTCAAGACATGGGACTGTCTGCACAAGGTGTGAGATCATGCGGTCTTCTGTTCTGAACAGAAGCTGGCAAAGTGTCATGCATGAGCTGTCAGAGGAGTGAAGTTGGGTAGCAAGCCTCTATATTTGGGATCCTGAAGGTCTCCCAGAGAATCCTGTATCAAAAAGCACCAACCCCTTGGTGCTCTTGAAAGATGATGGGGCCATCTGGAAGAAGGGTCTAGTGGAAGAAAGGTCACTGGGGACATTACCTCAGAGGTGATGCTTCAGACCGCAACCCCTCGTCCTCTCTGTTTCCCAGACAATGAAGTGAATGTCTTTGCCTACTGTTCCACTGTGGTCTCTTGCCTTGCCCCCCTCTCCCCACCCCCAAATAAGTGAACCAGCTGAGGACTGAATTCATCTCTCATGTTGTATCACCAAGTCTGATAAACACACAACTTAGGGGTCTGCATGAATGAACAAGGGTTTGCAGTTATGTTCCTAGATCTCAGAGACACAATAACAGCCCAGCCAGTCACCAACTTATTTTGTGTTTTGGAGGCAGATGGGTATAATAAATGGGGAAAATTCACAAGCAAATGACGGGGATACTAAGAGCTCAGATGTCAAGCCAGGGTCCAGGTGTCTCCTATGTAGAGCTGCATGGCTAGTATGATATGAGCCATATGGACAAAACATGATCTTTAGGAGCTTCCATGGAACTCGGGCTGGAAAGGTGGCTCAGTGGTTAAGAGCACTAACTGCTCTTCCAAAGGCCCTGAGTTCAATTCCCAGCAACCACATGGTGGCTCACAACCATCTACAATGTGAT
>NW_022196906.1:99197889-99199046 GCF_008632895.1 Mastomys coucha
GCTCACAACCATCTGTAATGAGATCTGATCCCCTCTTCTGGGGTGTCTGAAGACAGCTACAGTGTACTCATATACATAAAATAAATAAATCTTTGGGCCAGATCAAGAGGGGCTGGAACAAGCAGGGCCAGAGCAAGAAGAAAAGATAGAAAGGAAGGAAGGAGAGGGAGAGAGAGAGAAAGAGAGAAGAAGAAGAAGAAGAAGGAGGAGGAGGAGGAGGAAGAGGAGGAGGAGGAAGAGGAGGAGGAGGAGGAGGAAGAGGAGGAGGAGGAGGAGGAGGAAAGAAAGAAAAAAGAAAGAAAGAAAGAGAGAGAGAAGGAAAACAGAACACTGATAGTGCTAAATTCAGGGAAAACAGACTAAAATTAATAAGGGGCTTTACATTGGGGAGAGCCTAATGTTTAAAATGTCACAAAAGAACCCGAAATTCCTCAATGCTCCTATCTATTCATGCCTATGTAAGTACATGTGGTTATTTATCCCTGACTGGAGTGGGCCATAAAAGCCACAAAGCTGTGGCCAGAGGTATCCAGCGGTCCATTAGGCTCAGGAAATCTGCTCCTTGGTACATAAGCTTTTCACCTGAGGTCGTTACTAGACATAGTTATATTTCCTTTCTGGATGGAGGACTTGCACGCTGCCAGGACCTCTCAGGTCATCTGATTCTGGCTTTCTTGGTCTTAGACCTCAGAGCAGCATTGCTCATTCTACAGAATTTTTACAACTAGCTAAATAAAATTAAAAAACAAAACAAAACGAAAACCTAATCCACGTGTGCTTTCCATCTTCCCATTGCCCACTATCTAGAATTTTACCCCTATAATGGGCCAAATAACTCATTCAGTATTCTCTTTTCCAGTCAGAAACCATTGTTACAACGATCTTCAAAGAGGGACATGTAACCGTATACTCTGCAAATGGCAACTGATTACTTTCTCTCTTGTTTGACTTTACTATTACATCACAACCCTCCCCTGCAACTCTGCCCATGAGTCATGTTTAATTTTTTCTGTAACCTTCAAAACAAACCCCTAGCTTACTTCACAAATTGGCCCTATGAATCTTCCGAAGCACATACACAAACAGATGGAAACGGTCACAGCCCACCGCTTCCTCACGGAGCCAATCAGGATTCTTGTAAGCGCTTCTGTCTTGGG
>NW_022196906.1:99199056-99209053 GCF_008632895.1 Mastomys coucha
ACTCATGATGCCCCTTACCCCCCCGCCCCCCAGTTCATTTCCATCAGCCTGTGTTCAGGGCCTCACATCTGACAGGCATGTTGCTGTCTAGGACCTGCTGGTATTAAATAGCTCTATAAACGGGTGGAATTGCTCAGGACAGGCACAGCAAAGAAGAATTGCAAGGTTTCTTTAGAGCATATATTAGACAGGACTGAGGTGCAGGAGCCTGCCCAGGGGCTGGAAATACAACACAGTATAGAGCACTTGCCCAGCAGGGAAAGTTGCCCCAGGAGAAGAGAATGCAGAATGAAGATTTGAAGGGAGAGTAGGTGTTAACTAGAGAAAGACAGAGAGGGAATCAGTGGAGAGAAGACCCTGGCCAGGAAGTAACAGAGAAGCAGGGGTGAATAGATGGGGGTACTGTAGGGACAGAGGGAGGCAAAACCAGCATGTGATGAGAGAGGGCACCAGAGCCAGACCAATCAAGGGCCTCCTTGGCAGGGAGCTCCGTAGTTATCCCCAAAGAAAGTAGAAGCCACTGAAAGATGACAAGCAGGGGCCTGGGAGGTTTGTCTTTGAAAGGCTCTGTCTCGCCTATTCCCTGCCTCAGGCAAGAGGTAATGATGGTCTCTGGCGGGAAGAAGACAGGTATCTAGGTAAAGGATGGGAGGGACGTGGAGGTAGCATGGATACCAACTGAGGAGACTTGAAGGGCCTGGCTGGGTAACAAGATGCATGGATGGTTCCCTACAAAAGGCTGGTGAGGAAAGCAGATCATGACACTGGGTGATGGTGACTCAGAAGCCATTAAGCTCCCTGCACCCTGTCAGGCTATGGGGGGGTTGGTAACTTATTTTCCTTTTCTATAAATGCAGCATTTCTCCCCTCCCATCAGCTAGAGGAATTTTGCAATTACCATGATAAAATAGTTCCACTTTTAATGTCATATTTAATAGTCTGGAATACTAATGTGCAGCTTTATCTTAGCACAGCAATTGACGTCCAGTGCTACCTACATAGAGTTACACAAACTCCTACACGAGGGTGGGGTAACATCTCTGCCCTCTGTTTTAAATTCTGCATAGGAAATCCTTTACCTCTGCATCCAAACCAATAAATCTTTCTCTTCTCAAACCAATCACAAGGACATTGGGCACTTTCCAGTTCCCTCAAGTATTACACACACACACACACACACACATACACACACACACACACCTAGGCATACAAGCGCATACACACTGCATGTACTCACACAGGCATGCATGCATACACAAATACTCATGCGTGCCCACATACAAGCACATACACGCATGCATGCACACGTAACATGCATGCACACGTAACATGCATGCACGCAAGCCAGACAGAGCCCAGAGCTTTGTGGTGCTAAGCAAATTCTCTGCCGCTGCACCATCAGCTCTGATGACTTCCTTCTTATGTTCTTATTTATTTTGTGTGTCTGTCTGTGTGTACTTGCTTAAGTACACAAGCTTCCATTCTTTTCTTCCATCAGGTGCGTCTCAGAGATCAAACTCCGGCCACCAGGATTGGCAGCAAGTGCTTTTGCCAGGTAAATCGTCTCACCAACATGACTTAAAGATAACAGCAAACAAACAAACAAAGCCCCACAACTTTTAGAAATTTTAACTATGGTATAATCTCAAGCTAACTAACTTACCTTAACGAGCTTAAAAACTTCACATTTCTCAAACCAAGCTGTAGTAAAACGTGTGCCATTTCACCTAAGGAGGATGAGCATGTATCAGCAACACTGGAAACCTTACTGAGTATACTGAGACTCAACATAAATTTATTTGGGAGGGGGATTAGAGACCACCCTCAGGTTTTAGAGACCCAACTTTCTAAAGTTCAAATTCAATTCAAATAGTTAACATCTTAACTTTGAAGTAGGCATTCTCTAAAAAAGATAGAAGAGGAAAAAAAAAAAGTGACACCATTTGCCCAGGCTAGAGATGTAGCTCAGAGGTGGAGCACTTGCCTTGCACGTGCAAGAGCCTGGGTTCACATCCCAGCAGTATTGTTTTTAAAAGACAAATACGTAAGGAGAGATAGAAATTTCTTTAAAGAGACAAACAGAAACAGAAACCATGGATCCTGTATGACTGAGGCGTATTCTCTTAAACCACTGTGGAAGAGCTTTAGACCAGCCTCCCAAACAAAATGTGATTGTAATCTATAATTAAAATGCCATTTTAATTATACTATATCTCTCAGCTCTAAAGAGGACATTTCATATGGCGAGTAGATTCAGATTTGCTGTTAAACAGACCAACCTATCTGGTCAGCTCTTCATGCTATTTCTTATGCAGAAAAATGTTTTTTTTTTTCTGTGCAAGCAAGCAAGGCTCTGTTAGCTGGGATCATCTCAAAATCTTGTCTGTGAAATTAGTCAGCCTGTGCTTTCTGATCCCTTGTCTTATCTTCCCCTACCAGGGATCCGTAGGAGGAAAGACTTCAGCTGATGAGGATGCTGAAGAGAAGCACAAGCTGACGGCTGAGTCTCAAAACTCAGCTCTTCTCTGTCTCACCCTTGGCTCACTATTGCTCCCATCTTCTGCTCTGAATGACAGCATCCTACCCCCTTGATGTACCTGACCCTACAATGTCTCCAATAGTGATGAAGTGCCCTCCATTCTTTCACTACATAAATGTGTCTCATTTATGCCAGATATGTTTCTCGTACGCGTGCTGAAACAACTGTAGAGAATCATGTCCCTTCAATGGGGTGAAGTAAGATTTCATGCAGAAAAGATTCTCAGTGCAACAGAGTGAGGATTACGGCAGTAAGTGGATATGGGACCCATACTGGGAGGCTCTTATTGCAATGATCCAGGGAGGAGAAGGGATAGTAGCAAACAATAATTATTTGAGAACTAGCTAGTGTGTTAATTCCTTATCGCCTTGGAAACCTTCTGATGGGTGACACAGGCATACAGAGATCTGAAGAAAAGCAGTGTTGCTTGCCTGCTGCCTCTGCTTCTTGCTGGTGTGTCTGTGTGTTACTGCTGTTACCATCAGACTCCGAATTCTTTTGTCTTCCAAAACGGACTCCAGATGACTAACTAGAAATCTTCCAGACCTTCAGCTCCAGGATGGGAATACTGAGGCATTCAGCTTCGTGGACTGAACAGCTCTGAGGTTTGTAGCTTCTAGCATGTAGATGCTCATTGTCCTATTACCCAGGATCCCTTGGAAGCCACATCGATAAGTGTTGTCTGTATGCTTACATTTCATCAGTTCTTTCTCTCCAAAGAACAAGAGGTCTTTTGAAATGCCTGGGAAATGGGGGTAAGGAGGAGAAAGGCAGATACCAAGGTGCTGCCAAGGTTTTGTGGTCTGAGCTTTTACACTGACTGATGGAAAAAACTAGAAGAGAAATCAGTTTAGTGGGTGGAGTTGGGAAATTCTCCCTGAACACAGTCAATTTGCCATGCTTGCAAGACATCCAGATAGAGGCATTGAAAGTAACTGGGTATACAAGGCTGCAGTGCACTCCCAATAAGCGTTTGAGAGTGATTGGCTTAAAGGTCGCAACTGAAGCTGTGAGACTAGCAAAACGAGAACAGACTTTCCAAATGAGCTCACACACTGGCTCCTTACATCCTTACATGATGTCTCTGCCAAGTCTGCCACCCTCAAGAGCAGTGAAGAGCTCTAGGTGCCCATAGGCCATTTTTGGCCGAAGCCAATGAACAGCCTACTAAGAGTAGAACACATTCTCCCTCCCCTACTCAACATCCCGCTTAGTCACCTGAGCCACAGAGCAGCTAGCTAGTCTCTAGTACTCAGAAGAGCATGGCCTGCAAGTGGCATTCATTTCCCAGTAGCAGGATGCTGATGTCTGGACCACACCTTCACTGTTGCCCTAAGGCCAAAATAAAGGAACTGCGACCACGCAGTCTCACCTCTGTCCAGGCAGACTTACCAAATTCACCCGAGGTTCATTGAGGCTTGGGCTACCTGCTCCGACTGCATCATCTCATGAATTTTGATAATCATGAGCCTTCCTAATCTAACATCTTCATGCACTCATGACTTTAACCTTCTACCTGTGTAGAGACCCAGATTTGTGAAGCACTGGAGATCTGGGAGTGTGAAAGATGAGAAGCAGATGGTGTGTCTGGGATACCACATCCCTGTTGGTACTTAAGAGGGAAGACATTGGTATGCCCTGACAGACACATTACCACCAACAATGAAAACTACCACACAAACCAAGTCCTGTGTCAAATCCTGTCCCTACAGCACCAAGGACAAGGGGAAGAACATCGAGGAGACACTTCAAAGAAACATCTATGGATAAGAGTAACAATGACCATGACATGGCAAGAAGGAGAGGGTCCCTTTGGCTTACTCGAGACATGGGTAAAAGTGATATGTGTCACAGACATTCTAGTACGTATGTCGGTCTGTAGAACAGGTATCTCTCATACCAGCCTTTGCCATGTCACAAACTGAGCCTGAGGGAGTAAAGAGCATATGAGGCCAGGTCACATATGCATATGTATAGTGACGGGGAAGCAAATAGTTACCATGCTAACTATGGTAGCAACTTTAATCAAAGCACAGACTGTCTTAGGAAAGAGAGGGCTCTGCTGCATCTCCTAGCAGAACTGGAGGAGGGTTCTCTCCTCAGACCATGCAACCTGAGTCTGAGGACAACAAGGGGCATCTCTAGGCAGACTCGAATAAGTAGAGGATGAATTCTCAAAGTGGAGTGCATTTGAATGCACCGAGGAGTAGAAGCAGATGGCGTGTCTGGGGTACCACATCCTTGTTGGTACTTAAGAGTGAAGACATTGGCCGCAGGCATTACATTCAATAACAATAAATCAGTCAGAACTGAGAAAGTTGTCTAACCTTTTAACTTCCACTGCCTCCTCCCCAAATCTTCATTCAGGAGACGACTCAGCTGGCCTCTAGGGAAGTTTTAAATACTTCCTCTTTGGTTGGTTGTGGGCACCGACTGTCAACCCTAGGGTCTTGTGCATGCTAAGTGTATACCACTGAGCCACATTCCCAGCCCTGAACACCTCTGTTGCAAGCCATTTTTCCTTCTTAAAAATCAGGTTTCAGAAGCAGGGAAGTGGTGGTGGGCACCTTTAATCCCAACACTCGGGAGGCAGAGGCAAATAGATCTCTGTAAATTCAAGGCCAGCTTGGTCTACAAAGCAAGTTCCAGGACAGTCAAGACTGCACAGTAAAACCCTGTCTCAAAAAACCAATTGAACAAACAAACAAACAAACAAACAACAAACAAACAAACTAGCTTTCAGACTTAGAAGGCTGTTTTGATGTTCCTTTTTCTTTTTCACTTTTGTTTTTGGAACAGAGTCTCACTATGTAGCCCAGGCTGGACTCCATTTCTTTTTTTTTTTTTTCTTTTTTTTTTAAAGATTTATTTATTTATTATATTACTGTAAATACACTGTAGCTGTCTTCAGACGCACCAGACGAGGGCATCATATCTCATTATGAGTGGTTGTGAGCCACCATGTGGTTACTGGGATTTGAACTCATGACCTTCTGAAGAGCAGTCGGTGCTCTTCCCTGCTGAGCCATCTCACCAGCCCTGGACTCCATTTCTTGATCCTTCTATCTCAGCTTTCTAAGAGCTAGCGGTACAGGTGTATACACAGGTAACGTTGTCCAGCTAAAGGATTTGCTTTGAATGTATTTAGTTTTCTAGCTATAGCAAATGGCATTGGTTTTTTTTTTTCAATTACAGTAGCAATATGAATTTTTCCCTAAATAAACTTGCTAATGAGTGATTTAAGTAATAAGTACAGAAAAATATGATTTAATTGTATATCTTATATAAATAAATATATCTCACACACAAAAGGAAATGGCAGTCAGAATAATAGCGGTCTGAGGTTTGGGGACACTGGTCCGGGAGACAGGTCAGTAGTCTGCTGTTATCACTAGGTTGTTACGAGGGGCAGTATGACAGAAAAGATAAAGTTTAAAGACTCAGGCTTTTAACCTGAGTTAAAAGGTTAAGCCCCCCCACACACACCCTTTATATTTCCTAGCTGGGTGGCTTCCAGGAGAATGCTCGCACTCTGTATGTCTCTGCCCCCTTAGCTTTCTGTTGCAGATCTGGTTTATAGGAATCTAGGGAATAGAGGCAATGGCTGAGCATGGACATCATTAGTCTTCTCTATAACCTTTCTCCATGATTTCCAGAGTTAACCACATTGACCTAATTTCTCTAATTTTGTTAGACTGCGTGTCTGAACAGCTGTAATTGGCTTTAGAACGGAATCAAGTCCAGAATTTTTCCATTAACATATAAAGGAAGTCAACAACATAGCATAACACTCCACATGGCTGTAAACTGGGGGGTGACCACCTACCCAGCCCAAGTCTCATGTCCCCATACTGGTCTTACTGCTCTTCTGAAAGCATGGTTTTATAGTACTTTCAGAATAAACTTTCAGGAACTGGGTGTGGTGCTACATACCAATAATCCCCTATTTGGGAAGTAGAGGCAGGAGAATGAGGAAGATAAGTCTTGGCCAACCTGGGCTATGTTGAGACCATGTCTCAAAAAAAACAAAAACAGTAATGCCTGGGGAGATGGCTGGGGGTGGTGGTGGTGGTGGTGTATACACTTGCTGCCCTTGTTAGAATGGAGGCCTAGAACCCACGTGAAAAGCTGTGGTCAAGAGCATACACCTGTAACGCCTACACTGGGATTCAGAGAGAGGCATCTTGAGAGGGCTTGCTGCCCAGCCATCCTGGACACAATATCTCACTCCAGTTTCAGTAAGACCATCTCAAAAACATAATATGGAGAAGCAACTAAGACAACTTGCTCTCAACCTGTAGCCTCCATGGCCATCCACACACAGCATACACACATGCTCATATGTACATATGCCACACATTCTCTTCATACACACATACATACACACAAACATACATACAATGCACACATACAGAGACACACTTATATGTACATACACCTCACACTCTCTTCATACACATATACATACACACAGCGAGTGTGCACACACACACACACATAAAGATAACTTAATAAATAAGTAAACAATAAAACAAGCTTTAAAAAAAAAAGCCCACAGGATTATTTAAGCAACACAGCCACCTCCCTCCACACACATGGCTCAGAAGGGGGAAGAAATCCATGGCCTATCCCCCACTGTCATTCTGTCTGTCACTCTTTCCCCCTCTCCTGTGGAAAAAAACCTGTGACATTGCTACTGGGTAAACAAAGACTCTGGGTACCACTATATAGTTCTCCCATTTTCTACTTCAAAACCAAGGCATGCAGAGAGGAGACAGACATGCTTCTTCTCACTGAGTGTTGCACTGACACTGAGAGAGAGGTAAATGGGGTGACCTAGCTCCCTTGATGCGGAGAGCGCTAGTCAGAATCACTTATGTAAATGCCTAGAAGCAGTTTCTGTGATAATCCTAATAATGGTGATCTGTTGGGGGGGGTGTTGTTGTTTTTTTTGTTTTGTTTTGTTTTGTTTGTTTTCCTTTTTCAAATGAGGCATGAGCTTTGGGGGAAAGGGGTCACCCAAGGGTTTTCCTTCTGCCGGTCTCTGCTTCCATTTCTTGGAAGCATCTTACTGACTGGGTCATTTTCTACCACAGAGGAAAACAAACAAGACACTGGCAATATCTGCTGCCTGGTGCTGCCATTCTAGCGAGAGCACAATGCAGAGCAAATGTGGCCGGTCATCTTCTGTATGGTGACAGACCTGTCTTTCATATTTCTATTCCTATGCCCATGCTTCTTAAATGAACTCCTGAAGTTAAATGGGCCACACATTGTTCTCTCTCTAATCCAGTGCAATTATGAAAGCAGTTTTTAGATATCAATGTATAATGTAATCAGTGTAATGAACACACAGGTTTTTAAATGAAAATAACCAGACATTTTTAAAACAGGTTTTTAAAAACACTTATATACCCACATGCTAGAATTCCTTTTGGAAACTTTAACTTTCAATTGGCTAAAAGGACTAATAATATTGCGCTCTGCCCCCTACACACCACATATAAGAATTACCTATCTCATCAGCCTACTAACAATCTGATTCTAGCCATGCAGATAATCTTCATTTTGCAAGTCCTAGTGACATTAACATAATCATAGAAACGTGCAGGGAAACAAGTGCGTTTCTAGGGTGTACTACTTCATCTATTGAACTATGAATGCTTTCAAAAATTGTCTTCACTGAAAAAAATGATCAAAGCATCAAACACTGAAAAAGATGATCAAAGCATTGAAAAGTAACCTCCGAAGTCTGGTAGGTTTATCTAGATAATGGAAGAAAGCAAAATAAGTAGTGCCCCCCCACACACACACACACAAACACTCAGAACATTTGCTTTATCTCAGGATCCAAATGTTCCACAGTCAAGTAAACCCTCACAAGAGGCAGGCTCCTCTGATTGTCAAGCACGAGTAACTACAAGCTGGATCTGACCTGTGCCTAGGAACACAAGAAAGCCAGCAGAGAAACATTCCCCAGGTTTCGACAAGCCACACCCAGAAATAAGCACCAGTTATTTTTAAAGTTAGCACAAACAAATTAATACCTGTTCTTCAGCCCTTTGGATTCTCAGCGTTGATAAATATTTCCGAATAGAATGGAGAGGATACTTTTTCAAGAAAGAAAATCCAGACGGAGGCAATAGGTTCTCCATACTGAGGGGAAGCCGGAGGGTCCTTGCCTGCCCCTCCCTGACAGCAACCTAGAAGCTTGGCCTCTGCACTTAGCTGCTCCTTTGAGGCTCTACCGCTTCAACACCACAAACAGAGCAGGTGTCTTTCTTAGAGCTCCCTCTTTGAGTGAAAGTTCCTGCAGACAGCTGAGTGTGGCCGATCAGCTAGAAAGCTCCAGAAATGCAATGCCCTGGGGCCAGAGAGGCAGGAAGAAGTTCAGGGCTGGCCCGAAGAATGTAAACAGCCCAGCGATAGCGATATGACTGACTGTCCTATTTTGAGCAGCAAGGCTCTGTTGCAAGCTGTGTTAATATTAGCTAGCTGGTGACTTTCCATACCCACAGACTCTCGTGAGGTTTAATTTTAATTCTTCTGACAGTATTTCTGGTTGTTCTTTTTTTTTTCTTTTTTTTTAGGGGGCATGACATGCAGTTTTCCCAGTTTTCTTTGAGTGTTCTTGTCATTACCAACACACACTAACATAATCTTCAACTGTGCCTCAGCTCAAAAAAGTGTTGATTCATTCAGCCTTGAGAAACACTGTAGAATTCTTACTTTACTATTTTTATTTGTCTCTCATATGTTATATCCTGACCACAGTTTCTGCTTCCTCCTCTCCTCCAAACCTCTTCACCCACCCCTTTCCTCCTCCCCACCCCCCCAGTAGGAGAAAAAGGGTCCCACACATAGGCAAAGCATCAGGGACAACCCCCAGCCCAGCTCCCACTGTTAGCATTTCCACAAGAACACAGAACTACTCAGCCATAACATACATGCAGAGGACTCAGGGCAGACCCCTGCAGCTTCCTGGTCTCTGCAAGTTCCCATGAGTCCATTGATTCTGTGGACCCTGTTAGAAGACTTCTGTTTGAAAACTGAGCGAAACACACACACACACACACACACACACACACACACAGACACACACAGACACACCACCCCTTCATGGGCATCATGGAGTTGGTCAGCTCTGCGGACATTGATTCTGTGGACCCTGTTAGAAGACTTCTGTTTGAAAACTGAGCGAATCACACACACACACACACACACACACACACACACACACACACACTCTTTCTCTCTCTCTCTCTCTCTCTCTCTCTCACAAACACACTCATACACACTCACACATACACACACACACACTCACTCACACACACTCACACATACACATACTCAACACTCTCACACACACTCACACACTCACACACACACACGCACACTCACACACACACTCACATACACTCTCTCACACACACTCTCTCACACACTCACACACACACA
>NW_022196906.1:99209063-99237617 GCF_008632895.1 Mastomys coucha
ACACACACACACACCACCCCTTCATGGGCATCATGGAGTTGGCCAGCTCTGCGGACATTCAGTGAGTTCTCTGGTGTATTGTGCTACGTGCCAATAACCAGATACTTTGCATTTATTGGACAATGGCGGCAAACAGATTCTTTTCTGAGTTAAAAGGCTTCTTGCCTTGAATCCTTATCGCAAATCCACAGACTGAACTCAGAACCATTAAATTTCCCGAGGCTTTCTCCCGAGTATTTGGGAGAGGAACTGTTACAAGCACACTTGTAACTACTATAAAAAGGATTCACGCCTTCAAAAGAGGAAAAAGGAGGTGGAGGGCATAGCGAAGAACACAACAAGAGATCTGAATATGAAATTATACATTTGAAAGTTCATTTTCTTTGTGATCTATAGAGGTCACAGGGTTTGTCATCTAAATCCTGAGCCGCACCCGTACCCCCACCCCCATTGTGCATCTATGTGTGTGTGTATGTGTGCATGTGTGTATGTGTATGTGCGTTTTATGTGCACACACACACACACACACACACACTCATGCGTATTTATACAAGTGTACATACCCATGCTGTCCCATAAGGCTAGGGGACTAATGTCCTGCTCCAATGTTTTCTGCCTTATTCCCTTGAGACAGGGCCTCTCAGTGAACCTGGAGCTAACCGGGCAAGCCAGCAAGTCCCAGCCACCTTCTTGAATCTGCTCTCCATGGGGCTGTAGTTATGGGACTATCCAGCCATGCCAGGCTCTTCAGGCAGGTGCTAGGGATACAAATTCTGATCCCTGGTCTGGTACAGCAAGCTGCTCTTACACACTGAGCCATCCCCCAGCCTCCCGCCTTTGTTCTTTCCTGGCCTTTTAAACCTTTCAGCAGCTCACAGCATTTCAGCAAGGGGCCATCATGTGGGAACTAAGGTGGACATCCATCAACAACCTTGTAGCTCAGAGGCGTGCTTCAAGAAGGAAAGCTAGTCTCTTTTCCCCTCCAGCGAGAGCAGAGGTTGAGAGGAAGTTAGCACTTCTGGACCTAGCACTTCTGGGTGGGGCGCTTGCTTTCAGGGTACACACCTGATGGCCTGAAGCAGCTTATGCCACCCCAGGGAGACCATCTGTCAGGCTGGCATGGGGCCCATGAGCAAGGTGATTTTCCAGGCTCACCAGGGCCTGGAGGCAATTCCAAGAAGTCCTTTCCCTGTGACTGCTGAGGATGAGTCCCAGAGGCCCGTCCCTCCTGCCTCCTTTCTAGGTTCACCACTGTAAGCTTGCAGAAGCCCTGAGTGACTTCCTCTCTGTGCTGGAGACTAGATGGCAGGCTCTAATGAGAGCAGGAGAGAAGCAGCCCCGTTCTTCTCCAGTTCATGACCCAGAAAAGCAATCAGTTTGCCAGCCCAGTCACCCAGCTCATCCTAAAGCCCTAGAAAGAGAAAAGGCCCCAGGGATAACAGGGACAAGTTCTGTTGACGTTCATTCTGGGATTCACAAGCTGCCTCCTTTGCAGCGCCTCTTAGACTATTTGAACTTTTATGCTTTGATTGTGGGCAGAGGCCCACAGCCTGCCCAGCATGGCTCCTGATCAAAACCTTCCCCCAATGATGGACACAAAGCAGACTTCACTTTCAACCACATGGTTTGTTTTGTGATCACCTTTTCCAGGCCTAAGGAGGGCGATGAAAAAGAGAAGAGAAGGGAGGAGAAAAAAGAAAAAACCAGCACCAAACAAATGGCTGTGCTATTCTAACACAAAGCAGAAAACAGAAAATAGACACTGGGGAGCTGGCAGTGTGGCTCAGTGGTGAGGCAGGGTCCTGGGCACAGTTCCCAGTGTTGGGGGTGGTGGGGGTGGTGGGAAATAAATAAATAAATAAATAAATAAATAAATAAATAAATGGGTGAAACAAATGTAACTAAGAGTCCTTTAGGTATTTAAGTAATAACAAGTATAAATCATAGGGAATAATGTATTTGGCCTTTGTACTTAACAGTAAATTATTTGTTCTATGTCTGTGTAATTCTCTGGATCTTCATTTCAGGTCCAGAGAAGATTTAAAAAAAAAAAAAAAAAGTTGTAAGTTCACACAGCTCCACAGCAAAAGGGAAGGGTTTTTAACCAGATAGGCCTCGCTCCAGAGTCTCCCTGGCCAACCAGTATATTGTACAGCCTCTTAACCCACACACAAATGTACTAAGGATCAAAACCTATGGAGCTGTTAAAGAGAAAAACACATGTGGACTGGTTGGGATTTACACATGAGGATAATTAGATTTAAGACCAGATGCCTATTTATGAAAAAAAAAATCATACCATTTTTTAAATCCCGATTCTTCTATAAAAAAAAATATGTGCACTGCCTATGTTTTTCTCTTCTTTGTTGTGGTGGGAATCAAACGCAGAGAGTCACACAAGCCAGGCAAGCGTCTGCCTGCCACTGAGCTGCTTTCCCTGCCCTTCTTAAAACGTTTACTTTGAAATGGCATCTTGGAAAATGGTCCAGGTTGGTCTCAACCTCCTGATACTCCTGTCTCAGACTCCAGAGGAGCTGAGCTCACACGTGTGTGACACCATGCTCGATGTACATAGATTTTAAAGATTTCTTTGTGCTAATATTCGGGCGATGTCACAGAGAGCTTGTGTCTATAAGTACAGGCATTCTGCTCCCAGATTTTAAAAGCCACAGCACTTTCTGGTTCGGTCGGCTTGGGTCGCAACAGCGCATCTCATGCTAATACAAACACAAGAGAGGATTTCTACATACCCCTTTTCTCAGATGGGAGTCTAAACCAGCACCTCTTTCTGGTATGGGCTTCTCTGTTGTGGTCTTCACGGGTGCCAGTTTTGATTGCTACTGGAACTCAGTCGTATTGGTGAAAGGCAGCTGACCAGAGTCCTCGTGACTATAACATGCTTCTGCGTGGACCAAAAGTCCCTTGCCTCTTGCACAGCAACACAATAGGGGAAAGGGGCAGTTAACTGCTACAGTGTATGGCTCACCCCCACCCCTTGTTGTCTAGTCTGTAGGAACCAAATAACTAGAAAAGTCATGGACCGAAGCTGCAGCCCTGTGAGAGGGCAGTCAGATGGTCTCTTTAATTTCCAAGAATTGGCAGCTTTTTAATAAGTAGACTAAACCCCTAGTTGTGTTTTGTTTGTTTGTTTGTTTGTTTTGTTTTCACTAGAAAAGCCACACTGAAAGGCCAAACAGTGGCAAGGTGCTGAGGCAAGAGCTATTTTACGTTTCTCCTTTTCCAGTGTTAGAGAAGATGGGATGAAAATGTGAGTTTGTGAAGCATCTACTATGTGTGCTACACAGTAGGACCTCCGTCAATGTATCTGACTGCATACTTATTAAAGAGAGAGGCGAAGGGAGAAGAATAGAACCCAAGGGTTAAATCCAGGGGTGGTGATCAGAAAAGGACAACAGAAAATGTATCTCCAGGATACTTTGATTTTTTTTTTTCCAAACTGCATCAAGACAAAACCTAAAACCTCACTAATCTCCTTTTCCTTCCAATCGGTGCTGAGAGTTTCCATCAGGAAAATGACTCCGCTCTCTGGGAATTAATCCAATCTAGAAATAGAGTGACAAGCAGGCAGGCAGTATGATGGAGAAGCTGCTAGCCCAGAACACGGAAGCCATTTTTCATTATAAATCCTACTGTGAAATCTTTCTCATCCCCCCACACCCCTAACCTGCAGATACTGGTTTGGCCTGGCCTCTTTCTCTCTTCAAGGACAGTGTTAAATGAGATCAACAGAGGGGAATGGGAGACATTTAACCCTGCTCATCAAGACAAGTTAGTACAGTGCCAGATTCTACCTCACAGCAAGATTAAAGTCCATCTGAAACTACACAGGACATTTTCTTAGAGTCCACATCATACAAGGAATGAAATACGGGACAGTTTTACTTTCCCAAAAGCCACAGAGAGAAGCCCTGGACATTCCTCATTTTAGCCACAACTCAGAAAATTCCACGCATCCAATTGTTCTCTAAGCTGAATAACCTTTGTTGCTTTAGCTTTCTAGTTTTGTGTGTTAATGTCCCGGATTTAACAATATTCAGTACCAATGAGACCATTGTCTTGTGTTTAAGAAAATTTTTTTTTCCTGCAGAGCATAAGTGCAGTAGTTATCAGCCTGTGGGCATTGATCCCTCTGGCAAACCTATATCTTCAAAAAATATTTTTCATTACAGTTCATAACAATTGCAAAATTACAGTTATGAAGTAGCAACAAAAATAATTTTATGGTTGGGGGTCACCGCCACATGTGGAACTGTAATAATGGGTTATAGCATTAGGAAGGTTAAGAACCACTGGTTTGGAGCTAAAGATGAACATATATGACAATGACCTGTGTGGTTTGTTGACACATCTGTGAGGGCTCTGAGTTTCTAATCCAGTTAAGCCTAGGGTGAGCAGCAAGCTTTGCCCTCTGTTATGTTTCTGGAGATGCTGATGCTGCTAGGGATGCAGATATAAAGGGATGGCTCCCGCATAAATGGAGCTCTTTGAGAGCTTTTGTCCAATACACATCTGTAAATGCATTTCCCAATGTTGGTATGTTCCCCCAAACCAAAGCCCATCTATAGCCGCTTTTCCAAGAGAAGGCTCCTGCAGTTATCAGGTTTCACATGGGCATCCCATTAACTCCTGTCCTTTCTAGTGTGTCTTGACTTGATATCAGATTGCTCTCAAACTCTCACTCAGCTCCTCTTATCATGTTGCTGTGACGCTATCAGCCTTGGCACTAACACAGAGAGATCAACCATCAATCGCTGGGCCAGAAGCATAGCTCTGCCTTCTCTCCTCCTACCAAAGGTCCTTGCCCTCCCAAGTTAGGGAAGGAAGTGTAATCCAGGGCTTCTCAGATCCACAGCCCTTTTACAAGCCAGCCCCAGGCATAAACTACCTACCTCTGTCTTTAGTGTGGTTGCTTTTAGGTGGATACTCTGCCACCTGTTCTCCAGTGATTTAGCTGCAAACAAATTCTTTAGAAGAAACACAACAAGCCACTAGAAAGCTTACTGTTTGAGAAGGACTTCAGAGCACATCCGTGAAGCTGCATAGCGTTCGTCTCATCTCCTTCTCCTCTGTGCTCTTCCCTTTCAGGAGACTCAGCACCAGCCCAGAAAAGGAAAATGGCTCAACTCCAGAACCATCTTCAAACTGGTGTCCATACTATCTACCATCCTGGATGAAAACCAATACTGTGGTTTTAGAAATAATAGTTAAAAACTGAAGTTAATCATTTTATCTCCTGTGGATGATGCAGTGAATTGGTTGGTGGGGGAGGGGTATGTTCCCATCTACTGCCTTTGGTTTGAAAGCTAAGGATTTAAATGAAAGCCGATGTGTGATCAGGCTGGGCCAGCTTCAGCAGGTGAGGACCATTGAGATTAAAACCAGGACACTTCCACTCCTGTCTTCCCCGTTTCTCTGATTCTACTGTCCAGGTGGAACTCAAGTGCTCAGAGAACATGGTTCCTCAAAATGATCCTCACCAGCTTGCCCTGGGGCTGGTGGGAAAGACCAGCCCTCGAGTTCTTATCTTCAACCTGAGGCTATAGAAGCCTGGAGGAATCGACAGATGATTTCATGTAAAAACAGCATGCCAGCAAGATGAAGTAAAAAAGTTGTTTGTTACAGCAGATCTTACAAGGTTGTGCTCCGTCGCACACACAACTTCACTCAGGAATTGTTTTTACTCCAAAAAGAAATCTCTTTACATACATATGTGAGGGCCTCCCTTGGTTGCATCATAAGCAGCACTAACACTGGTGCACAGACAATGCAGGGGCTTGATGACATGAGCAATAGTCACCACCATGCCAATCAGTCAGCCTTCCTTGCTGAAATCTTGAGTATAAAAGATAGGGAACGTGTGGAAGTGCTTATTTATTAATTTCCCTGTAACCCTAAGACTTAGAAGGCTAAGGAATGGGGACCTTCCTAGGGAATTCCAGGTTAGCCTGAACTACATTGTGAGAGCCTTTCTCAAGAAAAAAATCCAAATAGGGCTGGAGAGAGGGCTCAGTGGTTAGGAGCATTGGTTGCTTTTCCGGGAGGACCGAGGTTCTGTTCTCTGCATCCATGTGGGGGCTCACAACTGTAGCTCTAGTTCTAAGGGATCCAAAGGGCTCTTCTGGTCTCCACAGCAGGCAAACACTTATTGTGGTAGTTTGAAAGGAATGCCTACCCCCCTCCCACCATAGACTTGTTGTCTGGATGTTTGGCTCAGGGAGTGGTGCTACTAGGAGGTGTGGTCTTGTTGGAGTAGGTGTGGCCTTGTTGGAGGAAGTGTGTCCCTGTAAATGTGGGCTTTGAGGTCTCCTATGCTTAAGCTATGCCCAGTGTGGCACACAATCCCCTTCTACTGCATAGGGATCAAGATGCCTAGAGATGCTCCTATCTCCAGTACCATCTCTTCCGGATGCCGCCGGGCTTCCCACCATGACTCAACCTCTGAACTGTAGGTCAGCTTCAATTAAATGTCTTCCTTTATAGGAGTTGCCTTGGTCAGGGTGTCTCCTCAGAGCAGTGGAAAGCCTAAGATTTTACACTCATACACATAAGATTTTAAAATAATAATAATAAATATATACAGGGATATTGATTTTCTCTAAAAGACATGTTTTGTGTTTCCTAAAGCCTTGCTACTCTGATAGCCCATGGACCAGCTGCATCAGTGTCCCCTGATCCTGGAACCTGTTAGAAATACAAGATTTTGGGCCCTATTCCCGATCTACTAAATCAGACTTCACAGCTTTCCAAGACTCTCAGGAGACTCATATGACACGAGAAGATGAATCTCTCCCTGGGCACGAAGATACTGTATGACTTGATCCTATTTATCAGCTTCCTACAAAGACCTGTTTTACTGGCCCTCCGCGCCCCTGGAGGCTGGAGACCTCTTCCCAACCTGCCTTGGGGCCAGTGACTCTGTCTTGTCTGTTGTTCATCAGACTTCCTTCGTAATCAACAGACTTGTGAGGGCAACATGTGACTAATTGCACATAATGATTCTACACAGAGTGTAGAATTTGCATGTGACCAACTTGAGTTTTCTCATGTCCTACTGGTTCCAGAATCCAGACTGGTTATGGTCATGATAACCCAAATTATACCAGTTCACGTCTTCATATATGCATACAGGTCTTTCTTCGGCAAACGTCAAGCCCAGTACTTCTGGGAGCCATGGATTAGGTCTGTATAGTTTCAAGCAAATGCTTGCCAGTTGCTAGGTAGTGCCCACCATTCCCTTTCCTGTTCAAACCCTGGTGCCCCAACACTCTACCTGTCATGGCTGTTACACCCTAGTAAGGCTCCCTTTCCCAAGGGAGGCCTCGAGAGTCTCAGGATCGAAAGCTTCTTCCGGGCTTCTGCTGTTTGATTCCCTCTATCCATCTGTACAGTCATAAGCCGCTCGCCCATGGACATGCCCACTCATAAATGCTTAGGAAGCTCTTCAACCTCAACTCCCAGGATCCTCTTTCGATTCTGAAGTCTCAGCGCAGCCCGAAGACTTTACACTGAGTTTCTCACGGGGCATACTGCCCCTCGAACAGAATCCTTTGGACGATATTGCCTGAACAGTATTTCTAGCCCAGATTCCCCACTTGGGTCCTAGAGTTTAATATCTTTTAAGGGCACACACCTGTAAACGCAGAGCTTGGGAGCCCAAGAAAGGAAGGGCCTGAGCTTAGGCCTAGCCTGGGCTATGAAGATATCACTCATAAAATGACTTCCTTTTCTATTCATTTCATTCCCTGACCTCCAGCTGACAATATGTCTATCCAAAGTCTGGTTCCTCTAAGGCCTTTATTTTTGTTTTTTTGTTTTTTTAACTAGACCCCCAACTGTGGGCTCTCTCCTTGGCCTGCTTAGTCTACTTTTACCAAGAATTCTGCTGGGTGACTTCAGCAAAAAGCATGTCTCTCCTTTGATGCCTTTTTAAATTCCTTATCCTTTGCCCTCAATATCACCCAGACTGCCTCCTGCAAAAATCCAATTGAGTCTGTCTAACAAAGAACCCTCTAGCTGTGATGTTTCCTCTCGGTGATTTTCCACTCACTATTATTGGACTGCTCTTTGACTACATCTCTCCCGATCCTTATTGTATTTGGACCTGAGCCAAGCCTCTCTCCCGGATTACAATGCCCTATTACAATAGTCCCTTCATTAAGTGTTCTTCACTATCTATAACCCATACCAGGAATGTTATTTCCTTTCACAGTACTGGAGATGGAACCAGGACCTTACACATGCCCCACAAACACTCTACCACTAAGCCTCATTCCCAGCCCAATCATTAACTTTTTTAAACAGATAAGATAAGAGATTCAGGAGTTGTAAAGTGTGTTATTTATCAAAGCCTTCAGAACTATGCAGGATTCTAGTATAATGCTCCTTAGCCTCTCAAATGCACTCTTTCACCTGGTAGGTTGCAAGGAAGAACATAAGAGTCTTCATTTATAACATGTTCTGTAGTGATGTGGGTGTCCCACGACCTCACTTTGATTATCAAAAGCCTAAATTCTTTCTTTCTTAATGAAAAATCAATTACATCTCTCCTTCGAAGCATAAGTTTCCCCAATAACACACACAAGAGTTGTCTTCTTTAAAATTTTTCTGTTGTATTGGTTATTTTTCTAATGCTCACTTACCGAATTAATTAGCTTATTTATTTATCTTTAACCTGTCGCCATTGGTGCATGTATCCCAGGAACCACACTCACCTCCATTTTATTTATTTGTTCTCCATTTTATATGTATGTGAGTATGTGTATATGTGTGTGCAGGTGTATGTGTTATGTATGTGCTGCATATGTGCATGTGTTGTATATGAGTATGTGTATGCCCGAGGCGTTGAAGGTCAGAAGAGGGTGTTGGTGAGCCACTGTATAGGTGCTGGGAACTGAACCCAAGTCCTCTGCAAGAGCAGTAAGTGCTCTTAACTGCTGAGCCATCTCTCAATCAGCATTTTATCCCCAGGACTGACCACAAATAGTAACAAAATGTGGAAGCCAGGGAACACACCAAATGGCATCGATTTAGCAGAAGAAGTAAGATGAAGCCTAAGACAAAGTTCAAAGGGAACTGTTGGTCTGTAGAACAGAACCCTCCTAGGCTCAGGGATTGGCATATCAGTGACGCTGGAAGGAGGTACAGAAGCAAGAAGCATGGCTGAGAACCTTTAAGAAACGCTTGGAGCAGGGGCTATAGCTCCCTAAAGCTGTTGCCTGTCTGTGGAATGCATTCCCCTGACTGAGCTGCCTTGCCTGGCCTCAGTGGGAGAAGATGTGCCTAGCACTACAGGGACCTCCACCCTCTCAGAGGAGAAGAGGAGGAGGAATCGGGAGAGGGACTTTGTGAGGGAGGGTAGAGATCACAGGATGTAAAGTGAATTTTTTAAAAATACTAAAAATGCTGAAGGAGGAGGAGGAGGAGGAGAAGCAGTAGCACTTAGACCACATCCTTCTTACTCCATCAAAGAAGGGACTGAAATTTCCTTGCAGAAGAATGAGTATATCTTTTCTCATATTCTCTTGGTTCTTGGGGGGGGGGGTGTATTTGTTTAACTTCTGCTTGTGAGCAATTGCTTTTGCTTTTATTCAGTTGGAGAGCTTTTCTAAACTGCTGCATGTTGAATTATGATCCCCTTGGTTTCTTTCTGCTATAGAGCAATGTCCCTTCTTCACGAAGCCTGTCCATTGAACATGGAGCGACCTTACTCTTCAGGTTTGGTGGTTACATCCGACATCCCAGCTAGTGGGAAGGCTGAAGCGGGAGGATTGCTAAAACTGGACTACTGGGATAAACTGTCTCAAATGTTCTTATATCAAATAACAAAAACCACTAAGGATGTAACTCCATAGGTAGGTAGAGTGCTGGCCTGGCATTAAGCTCTGGGTTCCAACCCCGCCAGTGCAGAAACAGGCAGGGTGGCCTATGCCTGTAGTCCCCTGCACTCGGGAAGCAGAGGTAGGAACAGAAGCTTGAGATCGCCCTGACTACATAGTGAGTCCAGCCTAGCATGCATGGTACTCTGTACACACATGCACATTTGAACACATGCTTATGCGCGTACATACACAGCACATTTAAAGAGGTAGTAGAAATGGTGAATCCCTTCATCAGCACACATGCCCACCCGCCCTTCCTTCCTCCCTTCTTTGTTCCTCCCTCCCACCCTTCCTTCCTTCCTCCTTCCTTCTCCCTCCCTCCCTCCCAGTCCTTCTTTCTTCCCTTCCTTCCTCCCCTTCCTTTCTCCTTTCCTCTCCCTCCCTTCTTCCCTTCCTTCCTTTCTTCCTTCCTCCTGCTGTCTCTGTCTACATCCACTTCTCTTTCCCAGAACTTAGAAGGTTAAAGCAATGGGGTTATGTATTCCAGACAGCTTGGGCTACATAATGAGGCCTTGTCTCTCAAAAGCTCATAATGAAGAAGTTTTTGTTTAAGATGTGTGTCTTAGTTAGGGTTTCTATTGCTATGAAGAGACACGATGACAAAGGCAGCACTTATAAAAGAAAACATTTAATTGGGGCTAACTTACAGGTTCTGAAATTTAGTCCATTATCATCAAGGTAGGAGCATGGCAGCATCCAGGCAGGCATGGCACAGAAGGGGCTAAAAGTTCTGCATCATGTTCCAATGGCAAACAGGAGAAGACTGTCTTCCAGGTGGCTAGGAGGAGGGTATGAAAGCACACACTCACAGTGACACACTTCCTCCAACAAGGCCACACATTCTAATAGTGCCACTCCCTGGGCCAAGCATATTCAAACCACCACAATGTGAATAAGTAATGTGTGGTGACTCATGACTATAATCCCAATACTCAGGAGGTTGAGGCAGGAAAATGGCCATGAGTTTAAGGCCAATTTGAGCCACATAGTGAATTTCAGAACAGCCTGGGCTGCAAAGTTGAGACCCTGTCTCAAAAACCATCCAACCATAGAAGAATAACTAAATATTTACATGAAAAGATAAATATGCAAATAAAATAACTGTGTGGAAGAGATTGACTAGGGCGAAATAGATGCCTGTGCATTCGTTTGCTAAGAACATCATGCAACAAAATATCCCAGCCTGGAGGTTTTAAAGGCTTTGTTTATGACGGTCAGGAGGCTGTCAGCCTGAGATCAAGGTCCTGGAGCAGGTGGGATCTGTTCCCTCTGGTTGTAGGCTGCCTTCTCCCTTTGCCATCTCTTGGCTTTATTATCTCCAAAGTCACAATCCAAGGTCCTGTTGAAACTCTGACTTCAACAGGAGAATTTTGTGAGGTCATGGTTCAGGCAACAGCAAGTGGGACCACTTCAAACGGTGTGTTTCCCCATGCTTCATTTTCATAACACACATGTGTACCTGAAGGCAATATACTGCTGGCTTTTCTTATCAGTTCAGCTGTTTCGCCCTCCCTAAGACTTTCTGCAAGTTTTCACTCATGCTGGAAACAAATACTTCTGAACATACTTTATCTGAACTTCTACTGCAACACAGTTCCTTTTATAGGAATGTCAACTTCTGCCTTCAAACTGGATTTTAAGCTCTCAAGGCTCAAATAAATATTTAAATCATTCTTTGGTGGGGTGCTGGGCAGTTTTACATCAACTTGACACACAAGCTGAAGTCATCTGAGAGGAAGGAGCCTCAACTGTCTGCGTAAGATCGGGCTGCAGACAAGCCTATAGCATTAAGCATTTTCTTAATTAGTGATTGATGGGGGAAGGCCCATCCCATTGTGAGTGATGCTAATCCTGGGCTGGTGATCCTGGGTTCTAAAAGAGAGCAGGCTAAACAAGCCAGTAAGCAGCACCCCTCCACAGCTTTTCCAACGTGGTTCTTGCCTCTGGGTTCTAGCCCTAGTTTGATTTCCCATCCTGACTTCCTTTAATGATAGACTATCATGTGAAAGTATAAGCCAAATAAACCCTTTCCTCCTCAGTTTGCTTTCGGTCATGGTGTTGCAATAATAGTAACCCTAACTAAGACAGCTGGTGAGATGGATCAGAGGCACTGAGTTCAAACCCTGGGGCCTACACAGTAGAAGGAGAGAACCAGTACCAGAAAGCTGACCTCTAACTTCCACACTACCATGTCGAATGCGTACCCACACACATACATGGAAATAAATACACTTCAAAAGTTTAAATTGTTCTTAAATATTCGTATTTGATATTAATAGCAATCATCTATTGATGACTGATTTTCTATCAAACTCTGCTTGTGGGTTCCATTTATACCAGTGGTTCTCAACCTGTGGGTCAACACCCCCACAGGGATCAAATATCAGATATATGGCATATCAGATATTTCACTATGATTCATAACAGTAGCAAAATTACAGTTATGATGTAGCAATGAAATAATTTTATGATCAGAGGTCACTACAATATGAGGAAGTATATGAAAGGGCCACAGCATTAAGAAGTTTTATACCATCTTGTAACCACCCGCAAAGTAGGAACAGGTACCAAACGTGTCAAATTGCCGGAAGAGACAGTGTGACATGGTTCCCACCCCTGGAGCAGAGTCGTCATGGCAGATTCTGAGTTCAAGGCCAACCTGAGACAGAGCAGGTTCTAAGTGAAGAAAAGCTTAGGTCCAGGCATGGTGGTACACATTTTTAGTTATAGCATTATGAGACAGAGCCATTCACATTTCTGAGTTCAAGGTCAATCTACAGAGCAAGTTCCAGGACAGCCAAGTTTAGGCAGTGAAAGAGTTTGGAAAACAGAAAGCTGGTGATAATGTAATAGAATAATGGGGCCATGTTCCAGCTCCAGCAAGCAACAGAACTTGGCAGCTTTGGCCGTGTGGCCCTGTCTTTAGAGTCAAAGAGATGATTTGTGGGATAATCAAAAGGAAACCTAGGGTAAATTATTGAATTGATATGCAGTTCCTAAGGATGCAGCTTATACAAAATAAAAGACTCTGCTTTGGTTTGCAAGAAATAGCTATCATGAGCAGAGAGCTATCTTGCACAGAACACAGAGCTATCAGCTCGCATCCATCACTGACTCCAAGTCATCCATCCACCGCTCCCAAACACCCCTTACTCAGGACTCTCTCCAAGTTGAGACTGGTCCTCAGCATCAAATGAATAATATGTTCTTAGGAGCTCATAGGAAATAACTGATTCACTTAAAAGTCCAATCCACTTTATGTGACCCTAGATTGTAACTTTTTAACCATTGTGCACATATTCCCATGGCTATTTTGTATCTTCTGACTGTAAACAAAATGCACACAATAGAAACATATAGGAGCTTATTAAATGACCCCAGCTGAAAAGTACAACAGCCAATTGTCACGGTGTTCTCCTTTCTATTTAAAGGTCCTTGTCACTAATGAACTATTTTAGGTCTGGATTACTGTGGCTGGAGTAACAGATATGTGACCAAGGTCTTCTTCATTTCCCATGATAAACAGAGCCCATGCTTCCAACTAAAAACTTTTGCCTCCTTGTTCATTTCTGGTCTTCTAACATAATGTTTAGTCCAACCTCATCGCGTTTTTCCTGATATATAGTACTTGTCAACATGCCAATCAATAACATAAAATCTTTAACTGGAAAATGTAAGTAAACTAACTATGAAAGAGTGTTTAACATGCACCTGCTCAGTTTCGATTCTTCAAGATCATTAATGAATGCTGTGTGTTCACCTGTAAACAGAATACTGAGAAGCAATAACTAGGTAGACTTCAGCAGGTCCAGTTGACTCTCAGTGGAACAGTAGGCAGGATGCCCTTGGTAGTAACCCATGGTTGGCTCTGTGACCAGAACCACTGCTTATACCTAACTTGCTCTACCTCTCTACTATAATATTCTGAATAACACCTCTGAATTTATGTGCAACATGCTTAAGTCTTCCAGATGAAAAATCCCGGTATAATTTAATGGTATAACACATTTCATCAAAATGAATGAAGTTTCTAAGTTTCTACCTTCAGTAACTCAGTATAATTTTCATTGTAATTCATAGTCACTTAAGATTTTTTAAAGTTATTTCCTTGGATTATTGCAAATGGTATCTTTCATCCCTTCATACTGGTTTCAGACATAACACACAATTCTCCATGCCTATGTTTATACTTATAACTTCTTCTTTTTTTTTTTTTTTGCTAGAGCATTCCCTTTATCCCTTTATGAATTCTCCTGCTCTAAGCTCCTGTCTAGATCTGAAATCTTGTGATTCTGAGGTGCTCCACAATAAAAGCTGTGTTTTAAACTCAGAGCTTGTCAAGTTCAAAGGGAACACAAGGTCAGAGAGTCAGGTCCGACAACAAAGGGCGGCTATTGCCACGGGCTCCTCGGAATTGGCAAAGTAGCTCAAACGTGCGGCAGGCAGGCAGCGGTTGTTGGCTCCTCTTCATTTATGGGGCTGTAAATCCAGAAAGCCGTCTGCTTTTCAAGAGCACATCAAGATTTCCTCTTCCCCGAGGACTTTCCCCTGTGTGCTTTTTTGTTCCTGGAGATCTTAGGCTCAAACCTGGCATTCCACACAAGTTGGGCCCAGCCACCCATCTTCAATGTGGCAAAAATGAGACAAGTTCGAGGAGATTTATCCAGTGAGAACAAACAAAGTGGTCCGGTGACTTTGAAGTCCATCTTTGGGTCCGGACATGAGGGTTAGGATTGAACGAAAGGCAAGAGGCATGCTGGGACTAAGCGGGCGTAGTCCCTCCCATCGCTGGCCCATCACCCTTTAGGCTCCTGGCTCAGGGTCAGTCTTTCATGTGCTGGGCACTGTATGAAATTTCTTTGGGGAGTACAAGCTCCCACTCTGGCTGGCTGCAGAGCCCCAGCTTTCTTCTTGCCCAGCATGAAATCTGGGGAAATCCCAGTCCGTTGTTTCAACAGCTCTATAGTCAAAGAGAGAGGCATACATTCATTCTCTTGCTTATCTTTGTTCCTTCCTGGACAGTTAGTTGCATTTTATGACTCTCTTCAGGTATATCTTGTCTAAAACCCGGCTCCCCGCACCCGCACAGCAGGTGCTCAGCTTCCTTGCATGGCTTCTTACACTTCTGTCCTTATTAGGAGCTTTCCAGTTTTGTTCTTGCAAAGAGAGGAGGCATTGTAGCAGGTGCCTCCACTTGGCAGCTAACACTGCCAAGCACTGAGTTTCTCTGTCTGGGACTGGATTCCTTGTTACTGGAGGCAGATGTAATGCAGAAACTAGCATTTGAAATTTAATATGCATCAGATTGGCTAGAACATCTAAGGAATGAAGAATTTCATCATGCTAATTTTAAACACGGGATAACTAAAGAGCACGTTTGTCTTAGTCAGTTTTCAGTCTCGTTAGCAGAACCCAGTATGGAGTCAGTTACAAAAAGCAAACATCTTACCAGGTTTGGTGGGGTCACAGTCTGTGTCCCAACAAGGCAGGTTTGGCCACCCACCTTTGATTAGCCAATTAAGGCAAATCAACGGAGGAAACTGAAAAAGGAGATTTATTCAATATGTCTACAACATTGGGAAGCTGCACCTTTTGGCTCATTGTTCTGAAGTCTAAATAAATGGTACAAACATTTGCTGGGCTTCTGGTAAAGGCTTCATGCTGCTTTGATTCATAGTTAGGCAAGTGTGTGTGAAAAAGACAAGTCAGGAAGGGCGTGGGGGCAGTGAAGGGGGGGTTGAAGGCGGGGGTGGGGTGGGGGGAGTGTTAGTATAACAGAATAGCTGACCAAAACAGCTTAAAGAAAGAAGAGTTTCTTCTGGCTGAAGATGTAAAAAGGGGTAAAGGCCATCTTGGCCAAAGAGACACAAGGAGACTGGTAAGGGATCCTCTGTAGCCAGCAGCAGGCTATGGGCAGGAAACAGGACCTATCGGTAAGGGCCTGAGAAGACAGATCTTTAAGACCTCCAAGCAGGCTCCACCCCCTGAAAATTCTATAACCTTGTATTTGGGCACTGGGTGCTCAAACTTAGGAACCTCTAGGACAGTGGTCCTCAGCCTTCCTAAATGCTACAACCCCTTTGATACAGTTCATCATGCTGTAGTGATCCCATAAAATTATTTCATTGCTACTTCATAACTGTAATTTCGCTTCTATTATGAATTGTAATGTAAAGATATCTGACAGACAGGATATCTGATATTTGGCCCCCTAAAGGGGTCAAGACCCACAAGGTGAGAGCCACCTCCATAGGGAAGGGTTCACATTCAGACATCGTACTCGCTCAGTCCTGAGAGTGAGAATTTTGTGAGAAAGGCCATCAGAGGTCCCCAGCACTTTCAGAGGGGACCAAGCATCCCCCAAGTACAGCAACACTTTGTAGCACACAACCTCGTGCTTGTCCTAGCTTAGGATCTCTGTCTGTCTTCACATGTCTTCCTGTCCCCAGAAAGGAAGAAGGTCACATGAAGAAGCCATGCTTTATTCTTGCTCTGGAAAACACAACAAGATTCAAATGACCGCTAAGCAGGCCTGGGAACTGCTATGCACACTCATCTACTCCAGTCACATCCAAAATATCAGGGATAAAATCCTGATAAAGGATAAGAGGCAATAAGAATCCAAAAGGGATTCTCTGCCTCCTGGATTTCTGACAGTTGCTGGTATCCCCTAACTCAGACGTGTTCTAGATTACTCTTTCTAATCATCAACACGGCCTCATATTTAGGTATAAAAGTACCCCAAAAAATGACTTGTTAATGGTTAAGATTGGGCATTGTTTTCTGGCCAGCACAATGTTTTTAACTATCCTAGTTTAATACCAAGCTGTCCATAGCTTGCAATTTTTTTCAAAGTATCTGCCTCGCCAGAGCTAGCAACAGAGGTCGAGTACATTCCTTAGGACAATAGATAGTTTAGAATAATTAGAAATGTTTTACATACTAGAGAGTAATGAAGGGTTTCCCTCACTCAAGGACATTAGCTAAAAGTGTTAGGTCGGAACTCCCCACTGCTTGCCCCCAGCTAGACCCAGAGAATTAGCAGGAAATGCTAGATTGAAACCTCCTGGTCATTGCCTCCAACAGAATCAGAGAATTAGCCTAAGAATATCAAAATGCCTCAACAGGGAGAGCTCCACTCCTCTTCCTCCTGCTTCACACCTAGCTACCAGACCCTGCTGACCTTGATGTGTGGTCACTTGTCTACATGACTCTTGACATCTGCCCTGCTTGTTGTATGGTATTTAAGCCTGAATCTCACCTTACACAAATACATTCAGATTCACCACACCCTTGTGTCTCGAGTTTGTTTGTCATCCGCCGACTTATTGCCCACCTGACCAGAATTCTCATCCCGTGGAAATCGGGGTCCCTGCAACGAACCCGGTCCGCGGCAGGAACATCCACACTGGTAATTCAAATGCCTACAACACCTGCTGAATAGGAGGGTCACCAGGAGTCTAAAGCTAGGCTGAGATACAGAGCAAAACTCTTATCTCAGGGAAACCCCCAAACATAGCAAAAGTTGGCTTGGACTGACAATTCCTGACCGAGCAATCAGAGCAATAAGGTGTGTACCCACCCTCCCCGTGATGTGGGGGTATACCAACGCTGAGTTGTTGCCTCTCAATTCTGAGCTTGCCATTCTACACTCAGCAAAGCTGGGATTCGAAACTCACTTTTGATTTGCCAGCTGTTTCCCATTAGGCTTTCCAATGGAAGGTGGTCGTGAGGTTGAAAGACTAGGAAGGGGCTTTGCCTTCAAATTTCCTGCTTCCTGCTCTCAAGACCCAGCCCAGCGTCTATGCTTCCGTGCAGCTGTTGGTTTCAGCAGTAGAAAGTAGGTCTACTGTGCGGTTTGTCACCACTCCCAAGTATTCACATGGTTTCTTCTCAGAGGACTGGCCCCTGGCCTCGGGCCCCTCCTCTGATCCCAGTTGCTAAAAAATTACGAGCTAATCAGCACTGCTCTTCTCAGGAGTCTAGGTCCTAGCCCCTCCCTACTTTGCACTGGGATGTGTCATGGTGTGAAAATACATGGAATATTCAGGGTATTTTATTGGAGAATATTAAAGATAATACTGTCTGGGCACAGTGGTGTGTAGGTATGCCTATAGTCCCAGGACTCTAGAGGCTGATGTGGGAAGGTCAGCAGTTCAAGACCAACCTCACTTACTTAGAGTCTGAAGCTCCCTTGGGCTACAAGAAGCCCTGCCTTAAAAAAACATTAAAATAATGAATCATAAAATAAAATTAATGATGTCATAAGAAGGCTAGGGGACTATAAAACATTGAGTCTATGTATTGGTGGCTCTTAAACCTGTAATTGCACATCAGACATCTTGCCCAGGTTTACATGGAGAAATATATGTACCCCAGAGTCAACATATTTGAAATTAAATCATTATCTCTTAGATCAATGATTTTTTTTTTTTTTTTTTTTTTTTTTTTGGTTTTCTTTTGGTTTTTTCGAGACAGGGTTTCTCTGTGTAGCCTTGGCTGTCCTGGAACTCACTCTGTAGACCAGGCTGGCCTCGAACTCAGAAATCTGCCTGCCTCTGCCTCCCAAGTGCTGGGATTAAAGGCGTGCGCCACCACCGCCCGGCTAGATCAATGATTCTTAATATTACCAACCAATCTCCCATAAACAGTATGCTAGTCACATACAGTCTCTAACTTATGTTAATTTTAATTCTTAAATCTCTATTTTCCATTGCTACTTCATGGCCTCTAGTTCAGGTCTGCCAAACTCGGCCTCACTGACAAACAGTAAAACCCCTCCTGTTTGCCTCTTTGCCTTCCAACTTCTCCCTTCAAATCTTTTGAGACTGTATGATAATAAAAACACCAAAAAATATAACAAAAACAGTATGCCTGGACACAGTCCCAGATCTGTCCAGTGAGTTTAAAAGACTTCCTCCTCTCCCAATCATTTACAAGTTTTCTCTTTGGTAATTTGTTGCTGTTTTTAAAACAGGGTCTCATGTAGCCCAGGCTGCCTCAAACTCATGTAGCTGAGGCTGGCCTTGAACTCTTATCCTCCCCTCTCCACCCTCTGAGCACAGGGATTACATGCCCAGTTTGTGGTGCTGGAAGTTGAAGCCAGGACTCTCTGCATGCTGGGTAAGTATCCTACCTGCTTACACCCCAGCCCTCAGTACTGGCTTTGGGTTTACTTCTGTGTCTCTTATTTCACATTCTTGTATTTTTTATTCATCAGACTTGGATTTGTCTATTTAAGATTTTTATCATCTATGGAATTTGCATATTTTTGGTTTTTTTGGGAGCAGCAGTTGCCACAGCCTCTCAGGGCTCTGGCATTTTTATAGATCCTCTCATGAGTTCCCAGAATCCCAAATGTAAACTACCTTCAGCTGACAGAATCATGCCCCAGCCAAAGCATGAGACAAATCACAGTCAACTGCTGTGGACAATCTGTAGCAGCCCCATATCCCACACCTGGGACTGAAACAGAAACATATTCCCATACCATAGCTGAGTTTTTAAAGAAACTAAAATTCTCACTACAAGCTGCTTCAATGTCATCTTTTAATTCCAACTCTATAAATGTCAATAGATTGGTTACTTTTCTGATTACGGATTATGTTTTACTATTTTTTTTTTGTTTGCCTGGTATTGATTGTTTAGATTAAAGATAATCTGAATTCTATCTTGAGAGGTGTTGAATATTTCTGTATTCCTGTAACATTCCCCCCTCCTTCTCTCTGGAAGCCTCTAATTTGGTACCTGACACACAGTTGAATCTCAATAAACATTGTGTGAATCTGGCTTTTATTTCGACACACAAAATATCTTTAATGGCAAGTCTCATTGTTTTGGCTACCTGGCGTCTATAATTTCTGCCAGTGATGTAGAGCCTGGCTCTTACTACAGACACTACAATGCCAGTGTCCGGCCCAGCACCAGTTCTTTGAGGGAGGTAGTTGATGGGGTATGGAGTCAGCAATGATGTCAAAGTTTATTTATGTTTAGTAATTCTTCTGTCTATAACTCTATGCTATTCTAAAACCAAAAGCCATTGCTTCTAGTAATGAACCCCTGCTGCTTAGCGGCAGGGGATAAAGAAGGAAAGAGAGTTAATTGGTAGGGTTCTTTTCTCTCTGGCTCTGGAAACTTGTTAATTCTTCATGAACCAGAGAGAAAAGAAAAGAAGAGAAAAGAAAGAAAATCTTTTACACAGGCAATAGGTACACACACACACACACACACACACACACACACACATACACACACTCATACAGACACACACTCGGGTCAGGCCTGACCACCAGTCTCATGGACTCCATAAGTGTCCATGTCCATGCGTACTTACACATACACACCTATACCTACACATATATGTATGTACATACATAGAGACAGACATATACATATATTCATTCGGTGGGTGGAACAAAAGCTTCAATGAGCAAGCACCAATGCAGGAAAAACTCGCTCCTTCTGGATGTAGCAGAAAGAAAGAAGTTCCCGTCTTTATTACTGAGAGAAAGAAAAGCTTCTCCCTTATTGTCATTCTTAGTTCTTCTGCTTTATTTATTTATTGTAATGACTTACTGTTCATAGTCAAACTAACCCAACAATGGGCAGCTGTGGATGGGAAGTCCAAGAATCTAGTAGTTGCTCAGTCCCACAAGGCTGGTTGTTTCAGCTGGTCTTCTGTAGAAGTAGGGTCCCAACAGATGTGCTGGCAAGTAAGTGCAAGTCAAAGATGAGTGAATCTTCCTTCTTCCAATGTCCTTAGGTAGGCCTCCAGCAGAAGGTGTGGCCCAGATTAAAGGTGCCTGGATCTGGGACTCAGAGATCTGCTTGCCTCAGTCTCCTGGCATGTACTACCTTGCCTGGGCCTAAGCTTCTCATGGCCACTATGCCTCAAGATCTCCATATCAAGATCCAGGTCAGAAACCTGTCTTCTAGCTGCAAGATCTGGATCACAGGTGTGCCCTCCATTTCTGGATTGTAGTTCATTTCAGATATAGTCAAGTTGACAACCAGGAAGAGCCACCACAGTGTACACACACATCTCTATCCATGTACATATCTAGATACAAATCTGCATTTGTATTGGGGGTCCTCAAGATCACCCCTGGGTTCAGTGACACACTGGAAAGACTCAGAGAACTCAGGAAAACTGTCCTGCTCATGCATGGTTGGTTATATTCCGTTTCCATGAAAAGAGACATACTCGAATTGGCATGGGTTGAATCGACAAGGGTTGAATCTGCATGGGTTGAATCTGGGGGGACTAGAGGCTATCTCTGACCAGTAGAGTGCATAGCCTATTCTGTTATCCTTCCTGCAATGACACATGTCAACACATCATATGTTGCCAAGCAGGGAAGCTCACCTAAACTGCCTGGATATGCATTGGCATTTAGGCATGTGGTCGTGCATTACCAGTATGACAGACAATTAATTCCTCAGCCTCCAGTCAGGTCAGATGGACACAGTGACCCAAGCCTCAGGCTTTTGCTGTGATTCCAACTCTTGGTGTAAACTGCTGTCATAGCACAAGGCTTTAGGCATACAAAGGTGGGATAATCCAAAGGTCAGAGATCTCTTCCCAGGAACCAGGACAAGACTCAATACTGAGAACTTTGGGAATATACAGGCTCTGGGTAAACCAAGCCTGTAGCGTTAACCCTTGTGCACATCTTTATCCTGTCAATAAGTGTCTAAGCAGTTTACGTTTTGATTAATGTATACAATGTTGCTTTGAACACACTTGCGCAGGTTTTCAGGGAGGACATGTGTGCTTTTCCGTAGGGTGTCCCATAGGAGGAGGGAATAGCATGCTAAAGACTATGGCCTTAGGGCAGAAAGATTGTAAGAGCCAGAGGTGGAAGATGACTGTAAGGAAAGATTGCTTGCTGACACAGCAGGGCACTCACAGATAGGAACTCACGGTGATTCTTGACAAGACCCATGAGCCCAGCAAATGCCTGAGCTTGATAAAATCCCAGTGTGCAAGGGAAGATGAACACGAGGTCCACCTCAGCTGAGGAGCTATTGGCAGCTGGGAGAGGGACAGTCCCCTTCCTTGCAGGGTGGGTAGAACACTGTCTAGGGGAAGTGCACACACCCAATGTGGGCAGTGCAGACTGATTGGTTAAAAAAAGAGGACACAGCTGGGATGCAGGGAGGTAGGGATGGGTCTGGGAGGAGCTGGGTAGGAAGGTGACCAGGATCCAAATCCATTGTATGAAATTCTCAAAGAAGTAATCAAGATGTTATTTAAAAATAGAACCTTCAGGGCTGGAGAAGTAACTCAGTGGTTAAGAATACTTGTTCTTGCAGAGGATCTAGGTTCCGTTCCCAGCACCCATGTGGCCATTCACAATGTCTGTAATTCCAGTTCCAGAGGACCCAACGTCCTCTTCTGTGGCACACAGACATACTTGCAGACAAAACACCTGTACACGTAAAAAAAAAATTTTGTTTTTTTGAAAAATAACCTTTGTTCAACTTTCATGTACAACGGCAGAGTTTTCCAAAGTTGTTAGATGCTAAGCAGAGCGGGCACCTTTTCGGGGGAACTCCTATGTTAAGACACTTCCAAACGGATTTTCTTTTTTCTTAAGATAAACTTTTCTGGAGAAAATCGAGCACACCTGATGATGTTCCTGCCCACCATCTTTATGGCATACGTTGGAGATGTTCTAAGTGCTCCTGCCCACCACTGTCCTCTTTTGAACATAAAGCCCCAAAGAAGCACAGCCACGAAGTGAAAAAGCAGAGAAAAATCTATAGCCTACATCAGGATAAAAGCTGCCCAGAAGGCAGGGCACTGGGCTCTTTGGGTCTCAGCTCTGAGGAGAGAGGGGCAGGATTCTTGAGCAAGCTGGCTAGCTAGACTAGCTGCAATTGGTGAGCTCTAAATTTAGTAAGGAATCTTCCCTTAATAAATAAAGTAGAGAGCTAAGAAAGAAGGTGCCTGATATCAACTTTAGGCTCCTTAAGCATAAGCATGTTTGTGCATGAGCACTCTTGCACACACACACACACACACACACACACACACCACACACACACCTACAAACACACGCACGTATACACTGGCAAGAAACATCTGGTTTCCTTGCTTATTTTCAGAGTATGCGTGTGGTGTGCAACAGAGGGCCAGAAGGTACCATCTTCTCTCTTGAAAACATGTAATAAAAATTCAGGTTGAGACGAGGTATGTCAGCCCACACCTTAAACCTCAGCAAGACAGAGGCAAAGGCAGGTGGATCTCTGTGAGTTCAAGCCCAGTCAGGATTATTGGAGTTGGGTAAGAAAAAAATTTACAAAGAACTAAGTAAGCTACTGTAAATTATTTTACTGTAGATTTTTGTAAGACCCTGAACTAGCCTTGACTAAATTGTGACATTCCCAGCCAATGAGATGGCTCAGCAGATGAATGTATTTGCCGTCAAGCCTGATTAATGAGTTAATTAACCCCTGGGAGCCACATGAGAGAACTGACTTGCAAGTGGTCCTCTGACTTGTGTACATGCACGGAAAAAAGTGTGAAAATTCAATATTTTAAAGATTATGACTGCCCCACTCCTTGCTCTTTCCTTCCTACTTCTACACTGAGAAGCAAACTCACTTCTGGCAGCCTTCTGTGGAAGCACGTGGACTCCTTCAGTCTGTAGCTGTGGTGATCCATTTCCATCTGGGGCGTGGTGTGTTTTGGAATGGTTTGGAATGTCTCCTAAGAGCCGAGACCCAAGAACCCAGCGCCTGGCCCCCTGGGCAGCTCTTATGTGGATGCAGGCTGTAGATCTTTCTCTTTCTCTGCTCTTTCATTTCTTGGCTACACTTGGTTTGGGCTTTATGTTCAACCCAAACCTAGGTTCTTTTCATGGGAATCTTTCCCATACCTGAAGATTAATAAACTCTTGACAGAGGTGGGCATGGCATGCCTCCAAAATCCTCATCATCTCATCTGATAAACCACCTTCAAAGAAGCTGGCTTCAGGCTGCGCCCTTGGAAGGACTAGAAGATGCCGCTTTATTAACTCTCAGAATTCCTATTTGCCCTGACAGTCAGGCTTTTGATTAAAGGGGGAGGAAGAGGATGACAGAGAGAAAGCACAGGAGAGATATTAAATGCAGTCAGAACGGGTGATTTATTGCCCTCTCAATTCAGCATGGCAATCATGAATATAATAAATGTGTCTCCTAAGGAACTTTTTTCCACCAAGTCCTTCCATTAGTTCTTTGTGGCCTTCAATCTCCACCCACATTTTTTTTTTTTTTGACTCCTTGTTTAGATTTGAACACATTCCAGCAAAGTTGCCTAAAGTCTCACTAGGTTGAGCCTGGGAAGCTGGCTCTTAAGTACATGGAGCAATTACAGCAGCACCTCAAAAGCCTTCTCTGGTGCTGCTCGTGAGCATCTTGGTTGCTGGAGAGAAAGACTATTCTGGATTTCTGGCTCCCTCCCTTTCTTCTACCGAACAGTGTTACTTTTCAATGACAAAGTTTGCTTTTAAAACATTTGGACAAAAGGGGCCTGGAGAGATGCCCCAGTGGTTAAGAGTACTGAATGCTCTTCCAGAGGTCCTGAGTTCAAATCCCAGCAACCACATGGTGGCTCGCAATCATCTATAATGAGATCCAATGCCCTCTTCTAGTGTGTCTGAAGAGAGCTACAGTGTACTCATATACATAAATAAATACATCTAAAAAAATTAAGATGAAATCTATGTGATGTAAGATTCATTATCGCAGCACTTATAAGTCCACATTTTGGTGATTTTTCGTGGATTCACAGTGTAACCTCAGCATTATCTAATTCCAGAACATTTGCCTTACCTTAAAAACTAAGCCTTGCACTCAGCAGCCGTCATATCTGACTCCTCCAGCCCTGGCAACCACTCATCTATTTTCTGATCCCAAGAACCTGTGTACTCTGGAAACTTCCCATCGATGGTATCCTACAATCTCATTTTCTGTGTGGCTTCTTTGACACAGCTTGCATTTAAGGCTCACTCACAATGCATTCAGTACAATATTGTGCAATATGTGTATGGCTGCATAGTACTGTTATACGGACACACTAAATTTCATTTACCCAATGGGTGAATGGGTCTGTTTTTAAGTTATTTACATTTGAGAACTATTGTGAACAATGCTTCTGTAAATATCTATGTACAAGCTTTTGTATGGACAGGTGTTTTTACTTTCTCATGGGATTGAAATCTCTGGGTCATATGGCAACTCATAAAACATTTTTTAAATCACATCCATTTATTTTTCTGTTTATTTACATTCTTATTTATGAGGGAGAGGTGCATGCATCCCACCCACTACACACAGGGAGGTCAGAGTTGGTTCTTTCCTTCCACCATGTGGGTCTCGGGGATCAAACTCAGGTTGTCAGACTTGGTGGTAAGAGCTTTTAACCATGGAGCTGTCTCATCTGCCTGTGGCTGGCTTGATGGAGAGCTGTGAACTGCTGTCCAGCCTCGCACCCACCCTTCTGGACCCCAAAGGGGAGCAAGATGATGAGTATCATTTCAGGCAGAATGATGCTGAGGAGAGATGACCCCCAGATAAGGGAGACCAGGAGCAGCAGCTACTGGAGATGCAAGGTTATGGATTTCAATTTCAGCATCAGGTAGACACAGTGATTGCTAAGAGCTGTGGGGAGATGAAGTCTCTGAGAATAATAAGTACAATGAGGAACACAAGGGCCTACCCCAGGGTGAGCACTGTGTATCATTGACTTTATTTGTGATGTCCAGCAATCATTACAGCATGATGAAGAAGATGCTACTGAAGCCCCATTTAGTAGATGGGCTAACGGGGGTCCACAGAGGTTAAGCACGTGGTCTGCTTGGCATAGTCTATATATAATAAAGCCAGGACATAAATGCTGGTAAACACTGCAAGTCCCACCTACAGAATTTTAGGATTAAACATAGATTTCAAACAAGACAGAGAAAGTCCTTGGATAAAACAGGAAAAGTTACTGCGCTCCAGAACAAGAGAGACTTCTTTTTGTTTTTTGGTCACAGAAGAAGGAAACTGTCACTTGTGTTAACGATTAGAATGGTGTTCTAGCTTGTTTTCTGTTATGATGAAACACTGACCAAAAGCAACTCCTAGAGAGAGAGCTTTACATGGAACAGAGTTGATCTTTGTGGGAAGTCAGGGCGGGACCCCTGGAGGACAACTGCTTCCTGGCATTTTAGTCAATGGTTTTACCCAGCCCAGGTCCACCTTCCTAGGAGTGGTGCTGCCCACAGAGGGTTGGGCCATCCTATATCAATTACAACCAGGACAGTTCTTCAGGTGAGGATACTTCTCAGGTGATTCTAGTTTGGGTCAAATACTAATCAGCACAAAAGGCATCCAGTAACACTGATGTCTGTGCATAAACAGTGTCTAATTATCCCATTGCTGACCCATTGCATTGACCAGAATATTTCTGTTTCATACTTCAAAACAGGGTCTGGCTAAATAGCCCAGGCTGGCCTTAAACTTCCAGCAATCTTCCCACCCCACCTTTCTGAGAGCTGGCATTATAAGCATGTACTACATCCCTTGGCTCTTATTTATACTTTAACAGGTATGCTCTGGGTTATGTGCTGCTGTGCATCTGTGTGTCTCTCTGCACAGCACTGGCTCTCAGTTACAGCCAGTCAGTGCACACCAGGAATGCACTTACTGTTTACAGGAACAGCATAGGAATAGGAAACTCACCCTTCACAGAGAAAACAGCTCTACAAAGCCAGAATTCTAAAGCCACCTGAGACTTTTCTACAGTAAGCTGCAAAATAAAATGTCTGAATGCATCAGGCTAAGGAGCTCAGAGCTAGGAGGAGGGGTTTGTTCATCACTGAGTTGAAATGAGGCTTGTTCTAGGGGTAATGAGGCGGTACCCTCGCCTTTCCTCCGTGGTTTATAGCTTCAGCTTCCCCCACCTGGTCCAGACCCCGAGGGGTGTACCAGAGGTTAAGGAGGCATTCTTTAGGAGCACCGAAGCACAGCCACAAAAACAACAACGTTATGGTGACATCTCAGGCCATTTCAGCCAGTCTCGCCTTTGGGTGGGGCTTGTGCAGAGTTTGATCAGACTATTAGATTGAGTGGTACTTGATGTTTTCAAGGACAAAATAAGGTTGGATCCCAGTCCATAGAAATCCAGTTACAAAGCTTTTATGTGGAAAATTGCCATGGAATAAAAAAAAAAAAGAACTGGAAGAAAAATAAGGTAAAAGCAATGTGAAATTGATGTCATAAATCTAAACCACAAGCCAGTGGATGAATTTATTCTTTACCAGGATGGGGTTGTTTTCTGCTCAGAGAAAAACAGTCTAAGGCAGGACTGGGGAGTGGTGGTATATTCCTAGGGGCCCGGCTACTAGAAGGCTGAGGCAGGTCACTTGAGCCCAGGAGTTTGAGGCCAATTTGGGAATTATGGTGAGACCTTTCTCTAAAAATAGATGACAAGAACCAGAGTTTAGCTTTTAAGAAAGAGTGCACTACTTGTGGGCTTTTTTCAAAGGCAGAGAATAGGAAACCATTTTGGTCCTTATCTGAAGAGACCACATGTCTTAGGAGACACGTCCAGTGAACGACTGACTGGCTGCTGTTACCGCATCTGTGGATCTCAGAGTCTGGGCCCCTTTCCAAATCAAACCACTCAAATTCAGACCTCAAAGGCTTGAGCGAGCCCTAGAGAACAACCACTGCTGTTTGGACTCCTGGCCATCTGCAACTCCTGCTTCACTCCCGAGAGGAATATCTATTTTCTGGACATGTCTTCATTAATAGTTGCACGTTAACTGTAGAGAACAGATTCTGTGGTAGCCTTCCATGATTTCTGCCTCCCAGTGTTCACATTTCTGTGGAAAACTCTCCCTGAGTGAAGAGAGAGCGAGAATGAGAGCGAGAGAGCGAGAGAGCGAGAGAGCGAGAGCGAGAGCGAGCGAGAGCTAGAGAGACAGCGCTCGTTTTGTTCCTCATTTTTTTTGAGTATGTGTATGGTAGTGAATGGTTAGTGCCATAGCATATGGAGCGAGTGTGTCAGAGGATTACTCTCGAGGGTCAGCTCTCTTCTTCCACTTCACATGGGTTCCAAAGACTGAACTCAAGTCATCAGGCATGAACCACAAGTGCATTACCCACCTAGCCATCTTGCCACCTCTTGCTTCTAAGCCAATGGAATGCAATAAAGATAATCCTACCTATGAGTATATTATGTTCTCCAAGACCTCGTGATTGTATAATGTTCTTTAAGAAAGATTCCAACTTGGAAGCTTGCTCTCCAGACCCTCCTTGCACGTATGATAATGTAAATGGCCACAAATGTAAAAGTTCTTCTATGGCAAGGAACTGCGGCAGCATGTTACACGTTGTGGGTGTCTCATGTCAAACACACCAAGAAGCTGGGCCTTTGTCCTTTGACTAAGGGATGATAAAGGGATTCTCATACCTGATTCCAATGGATTCTCCTCCAGCTGAGCTTCCAAGTGGGAGCATAGCATAGCACAGCACAGCATACACAGCACAGCACAGCATACACAGCACAGCATACACAGCATGCACAGTACAGCATACACAGCACAGCACAGCACAGCACAGCACAGCATACACAGCACAGCATACACAGCATAGCACAGCACAGCACAGCACAGCACAG
>NW_022196906.1:99237628-99241186 GCF_008632895.1 Mastomys coucha
CACAGCACAGCACAGCACAGCACAGCATACACAGCACAGCACAGCACAGCACAGCACAGCACACACAGCACAGCATACACAGCACAGCATACACAGCACAGCATACACAGCACACACAGCATACACAGCATACACAGCACAGCACAGCATACACAGCACAGTATACACAGCACAGCACACACAGCACAGCATACACAGCACAGCACAGCACAGCATACACAGCACAGCACAGCACAGCATACACAGGGATCCCAGCCTTGTTTTAATGCTGAATAGAGAACCTCCCTAAGCTGCACCTGAGCTCCTAGTCCGCAGGAACTGCAAGCTAATAAAGGTGTGCTATTTTAAGCTACTAAATTCATGGTAACTTATCACAAAGCAGTGAAACTTAACATTCACATATTTTATCTATGGACCCATAAGCATAGCTGTAAATTTAAAAAATGGTCCTATTTGATAACAACAGCAACAACAACGAGATCAATGTTTGAGTGCCACAGAGTCTCACAGTGGGCTCCCACAGTCTATCAAAAGCACTTTTATGTTAGGTTTGGTTTTTTTTTTTTTTGAGACAGGGTTTCTCTGTGTAGCCCTAGCTGTCCTGGAACTCACTCTGTAGACCAGGCTGGCCTCGAACTCAGAAATCTGCCTGCCTCTGCCTCCCAAGTGCTGGGATTAAAGGCGTGCGCCACCACCGCCTGGCTCAAAAACACTTTTAGTATTCTTTCATGCGATGGTCAGTTACGGCTTGTCATAAGTAGCATGGTGGGAGAAGCTCAGGAGAACAAAGTGTATGTACTCACAGGCCCTAAGACAGGAGGTCAGAACCCCATGAAGGGCCCCATAGGAAAGACCCCAGAGTGTTAGAGAGGCAGAAGATAGGAGAAGGGAGAATTGTAGGGTACAGTCTTTAGTGGGGTCTCCTTAGGAAAAGCAAACCAAGATAGAGCTTGTGTGTTTAGGGCTGAATAATCTTGGTGGGAGCTGCAGACTATAGGTGTGCTTTTTAAGAGCTTGGTACCCTGCATAATTGGTATCAGAAGAATATAATATCCTGAGGTAAGGGGGCATGTGTCTCCACAGTGGTGCCTAGGCATCTCCAGAGGCTTGTGCTAGGCTGAGCTGGGTCCTTCATCTCTAAGAATTGATCAGCTCTTGAGAGGAAGCCTCAGCTACAAAGATTTCTTTGTGTTGTATATATGTGTTTCATGTGGGTGCACAAGTATGTGTGTCTGCTTCCATGGCACCATGGTTACAGTCTCGTAATGCACCTGTCTTCACGTACATATGACAAGCACCTTACTGATGAGGCCATCTTCCCATGCACTCTTTTAAAAATATATGCCATCTATAAATGTGACAAAATGTAATAGTAAAATTCAAAATACATACAAAATAAAAATAACTTTACATCCTATAATTTGCTAATGCTTCTGAAAATACTAACCACATTGCCTTATCCTAAATATTAGGGAAATGTTTGTATTAGACTGAATTTAAAGGGGGGGTGGCTGGCCTCTTTCTAGTTTGGACTGTTTTCTATGTTAATTCATAGTGATTATTCAAATTCATTGCTTCTATTTAGTTGGTTATAGATGGCCTTTAGCTCTTAGCCAAAAGGGGTTTAGAAGATAAATATCTGGAAGCAAGTTTTGGTGAGCTCCCTAAAATACATCCCTGCCAGCAGTCTACAGAAAGCAAAGTAAAACCCTGGGCAGCAGAGACAATCGGGCTGATACAGAAGTCCCCTGGCAAAGATGCCCCTGCCTCTTTCATGGCTGGTCCTTTTCCTCTGTCTGATTTCCAGGGTTTTGTTAGGGTTTTGACATTGGCATTTGGAATAATTTGACTTCCCTTTAAACTTTGAAATGTGTGATTATGTAAAACATTCTTTAAAATTATACAAATATATACAACTTTGGCAGGTTCTGATTAGTATAACCTTCTTAGAAATGCTGCCTGAGGTTCAGGACGGGGGTAGCCTTTTTGACTTGAACTATTGCTCACAATATGCTCAAGACTCAGTTTTTAAAGATTGCATAGGGAAATTGCTCAGGAAATCATTCATTCCCCATCTATCTCTCGGCAGCATCGACGGTTACTAGTGGCCTCCTGTGCTTTTATTGTATTTGCGTGCCTGTGCGTATGTTTTCAGGAGTCATGTGCTGAGAGAAGCTGTGCTCTAGCATTTTGGATAGGGAAGTGACAATTCTTGGGGAAGATCACCCATACTCATGGCCCCACCGCAGATTAATTCGATGATCTGGGCTGCATTGACCATAGTACCCCTTCCAAGACTCAAGATGGGCAGCCTACTTTCTGTGCTGTAAACAAATTGTCTGTTCAGGCCTTGTCTGAGAAGCCCTGTCTACAGCATTTGGAAAGGAAACTGCAGTATAATCAATCAGGAGGGGACAAGGACTTGTAATCAGCACAGCGGATTTTGGAACCATGTGGACACTTCCCAAGGAGCTTAGATGTAGTTTGGAATCTTTGCAGTTATTGGCAATGGTGCTGTTTTATGAGGTCACAAATAAATATGCTTTATTCCAAATGTCTAGTATTGACTGGATTGTCTGTGTTGCCCAAATTCATGGCACTCACTTCGAGCAGGATAATGGGGCATCACTGGTGTTTGGTCAGGCCTTTTCTGATTCCTAGATAATTCATGGATGCTGGCTGGAGGGGAACTACTATGTCATTGCTTTTCCTCCCACATCCAGTCCGCCTCTCACCCTCACTTGGCTCTTCCTAATTTTCCTTCAGCCCCAAGAATTGTCTTTCCTCCTGGAAATTAGAATTCTCAGCTGGCTCCTTTTATCAGAGAGAGCTTTGGTCATGGGCCCTGAGTGCTTAAGATCCATCTCCCTGCCTCTGCAGAGTCAGGTGACAGCCTAAGTAGCAATTATTTCCCTTTTCCAACAAAGAGAAACGAGATTAGAGTTTAGCACTCTGGCTGTTATTTCATAAAGAGTTCAGAGCTTCGGCACAATTGCCAGATCTTCATCATCACAATTCAATTTCTTCAGGTGGCGGAGAAGAGGGGAAGAGAAATAGTCAAGTTACCTTTCTCCAGGTTCAAGCACATCCAACAAGAGTCCCCACCCCCCACCCGGTCTCCGGATTCCAAGAAGAGAGCAGCAGCCACCCCACCACCGGCTCCTGGATGCCGCTCAAAATATGAAGAGGAGTCCTTCAGTTTCAAGACTGGGTGCTTTTATGCTTCTTCAGTCAGACAGAGTTGACCCGACTTTTCATCGTCTGATAGCTTTCTGCAGCACCCCGCAGAATAAATGTTGCTTGGATTACCTGTGATTTACAACCCCTCTCATTTGCTTCTCCTATCTCCCCTTCACAGAGCACAGGAAGTGGTCCTTCCCTCTCTCTCCTGCCTCAAACCAATTTCCCTTATCTCCCAGAAGTTCAAGGCCCTTCTCTCCTATGGGCTGCCACTCCCCTAAATAATGTTTGTCTGCTTTCTTTCTTTTTTCTTTGTTCTCCTTTCTCCTCCCTCTTGGTCTCTCCCAACCCCCACCCCCACCCCACCCTCACCCTACC
>NW_022196906.1:99241254-99243270 GCF_008632895.1 Mastomys coucha
CCCCTGCTCCTGCTCTCTCTAGAATCAGGGTTTTATCAAAGGGGCCAATCTCACACAAACATATAATTCTGCTATTCATTAAAGAATACTGGTTCTTGGCTTTTTGAGGTTTGGCCCTTTCCCCAGCTTGCTAGCCTGTTTCAGGAGTGCCTTTCTCATTCTTAATATTCTATTGTAAAGCAAGGGTAGGGAGAAGGGAGGAGAGTAATAATGTTTCTTTAATAACTGAGAGAGGCTGGCTAAGGGTTTGCAATTGCTCTTACGAATCACAGAGCTTTGTGGTGATCATCGGCACAGTATTCCTGAGGTGTCTGAAAGTTAGTGTATAGGAAGATGGGGCAGTAAAGCTCCTGCCCCAGGTGCTAAGATAAAGAGTCAGTGTGTAGAGTTGATCTGGCAGGGGTGTGTGCGTGTCTGTGAGTGTGTGTCTGTCTGTGTGTGTCTGTATCTGTGTGTATGTGAGTGTGTGTCTGTCTGTGTGTGTCTGTATCTGTGTGTATGTGAGTGTGTATGTGTATGTCTGTGTGTGTATGTGTGTGTGTGAGTGTGTGTCTGTGAGTGTGTATGTGTGTGTCTGTGTATATCTGTGTATGTCTGTGTGTGTGTGTGTGTGTGTTAATGTAAGGAAAGGAAGTCTGTAAGACAGTGCTAAGGTGTGCAAAAGAAACTTAATTCTGTGAAGTTTTTAAAAACAGTATTCAACATAGATTTCATTTTGCTCCTGGCTCTGGGGCAAGGGGACTGGGAAATGTATAAGCTCTAGTAAAGGGACACCTCTAGTGTGTTATAAATTACCCATCCTGCCTTGCATACATGTAAAGTAGGTTGCAGGTAAGAAGTGGTAGGTGCTGGCTGCTAGGAGACAGGCTGGCACAAATGGAGAAGAGACAGAACAAGCACATGACTGTCTATTGTAGCAGCCAGAGAGAAAGCCCAGAGGGCCTGCCTTTCCTGCCTGACATGCCATCAGTTGGGAGTCATGGTGGTGGTAGATTATGTTGCCATCCAAATGTCCATAACCAGGTGCCTCAGGTTAGCACATGATCAATGCAATAATGGATGATTCCTATCCCTCTAGCCAGCTCTGAAGACCATCTCAATTGAGGGATGGGTAAAATACTCCCGCTTCAGAAGCAATGTCTTACCTTCCACAATTCAAGCAAACGCAGAATTGTGAGTAGTTGCCCCTTGTATTGCTGCTGGGTGTCCAGCAGGGAGTGGAGAGGTCTGTGGCCAAAGCCTAACAGCAGCTGCCTGGTCCTTGGCTCTCTCCATGCCCCAGCCCCCAACAAGTACATCTCCCATTTCTCCAGGCAAGCATCTTGATTCTAAGAAAAACAGGGGCTTTGAAGATGACAAGAGCCCTGCCGTCCCTATTCCCTGCCCTGAGTAGACACTGTTTCCAGCACTTAGAGGAGGTGCGGGAACAAAGGCAAGTGGTGACAGGTATTTGGCCTTCAAGAGACTCACGGTCTATTTGGAGAAGTAAGAAGCCAACACACACACACACACACACACACACACACACACACACACACACACCAGGCCCATTGGCACATATCTGTAATTCTAGCACTTGAGAGGCAAAGGCAGGAGGATTAAGGAGTTCCAAGTCAGCCTTGGCTCTGTGAGATCCTGTCTCAAAACCAAACCAAACACCACCATCACCAAACCCTGAAGTACAGTTACATCTTTAGTTTAATGTATTCAGTCTTTTATATAAACATTACCTCTCACAGACTTGGATCGGCACAGTGTCCTGTACAGGAAGTTCTGCTGCCCAAGGCTTGCACAGGAAGAACCTGGCGCCTGAGAAAGTTAAGCAACAGATTCTCAGAACACCACAAAGTTAGGTAATATCCCCAGAATGCTTCAGTGGGGAGAAGTGTGTCTGCTCTACCTGGACTCCTCCCATCAGGCCTCTGTTCAGGAACGCCTTGCTGACATAAGCAGAAAGAAAGAAAGAAAGAAAGAAAGAAAGAAAGAAAGAAAGAAAGAAAGAAAGAAAGAAAGAAA
>NW_022196906.1:99243383-99249171 GCF_008632895.1 Mastomys coucha
AAGAAAGAAAGAAAGAAAAAGAAAGGAAGGAAGGAAGGAAGGAAGGAAGGAAGAAAGAAAGAAGGAAACAAAGAAGGAAACAAAGAAACAAAGCAAGCAAGCTAGGACATGGCTTGGGCAAGCCACTTGGACCAAATCCAGCCAGTCAATCCTCTTTGCAAAGGACCGTTAGCTGGAGCACAGCCACAGCCACAGCCACAGCCACGGCCACAGCCACTTGCTTATGGATAATCTGTTGTCGAGCTCAGCTGCTTCAGACCATTTGGCCTTCAAGACCTTTTCCGAGACAGTTGGCATAGGCTGGGCTAGAACCCAGCTTCAAATAATTAACTCTATTGAACTAAGCACCAGAGGGTCTCCTCCTACCTGGTGTCACTTAATCTGTGCTGTGCTAGAGATGTTGATTGCTGTATGATGAGCCTAGGTGGACTTATCATACAGCAAAGACATACAGCTTGGTAGCCATGGCAGTGACCAGTAATAGCCCATTGCTAATGATAACGCTGTAATGGCCATCATCAGTGAGGGCCACTCAGGCTTGGGCTCTGGGGTGCATGCCTCATGAGCATGGTGTTCACTCACCTGATTTCGGGTTCAGGGGGTTAAGTAAATGGTGTCAGAGCAATGAGCTGGTAAATGGTGACGTTAAGCTGGAGTTCTCCCTCATCCATCACCTCCAGACTCTGGGCTCTAGCTTCCCATGTGTCTGCAGGTTTCTTCTTCGATCACAAAGAGTAAGCGCCAGGATACTTAGTTTTCTCTGCTTCTTATTGGCTCTTAGCAGTAGAAGTCCTTAGGCCCTGTGCCTGCTCACTGCCCCCAACACAGCCCTCTTTATAGGCAGATCACAGAGTATTTCCAAGGCTAGGAGGACCTTCCCTGTGTCTACCAAGAAGAGCATCTTTTTTAGGGGTGGGGGTTGGTTTTGGAAATAGGGTTATATATAGCCCGGGCTGGCCTTAAACTCATTACATAGCTGAAAAGGACACTGAAGTAATTTTCCTTCAGGGACCTTCCTGGTACCAGAATTACAGGCACAGGATTATATACAATGTACAATTTAAGATGAAATCTTGCTTTGTTTTGTGAGATAGGCTATTGCCATGCAGCCCAGGCTGGGTTTAAACTTACCATGTAACTCCCATTGGCTTTCGATTCATAATGTGTCTCTGCCTTTGAGTAGCTGGAAGATAGGCCTGTGCTTCCACACCTGGCCAAGATGGGAGCCTTGACATGGGTTAGAGTCATCATGGCAGTATCTTATCACCTTTGCCACAAACTGTAGAACAGAATCAGCCACAAAGCACCACGTTCACCGTATGCTGTGGTGTTCAGCAAGTCACAAAGCCCTATTCACTCCCAAGGAAGAGGATTACACCAGAGTGAAGGTCACTGAAGATCAGCTAAGCCTCCTGTCAACTCGTGGCAGATCAGGGATCAGAGCCGTGTGGACTATGTCTCCCCTCAGGCCCAGTCGTCCTTCCTTCCCCACCTGCTTCTGTTGCCATGTGAATTGTCCAGGCCTGTGAATCTCAAGCCATGAGAATTGGAGGCAGCTTTCATTGGCTCTCAAAGTCATACTGAACAGCTTTTTAAGATCAAGATCCATCAGTTCTCTAGTACAAACCCATTAAAGTGGGTTTCGTTTGTCTGGTTTTGTCTGTCTCTGCTTATTTGTTTGAGACAGTATCTCATATAGCTTCTGCTGGCCTCAAACTCAACCTCACTTCTGATCCTCCTTCCCTTACCTCCTGAGTGTTGAGATTACAGGTGTGCACTATGGCTCAAAGTGCCTTGCTTGGCCAATACTCTACCAACCGAATTTCATTTTCAGCCCAGGGGAAGGTCTAACACAAGCCCTGTTTGTCTTGGAGTGTAGCCGACATGGAAACCAGCGTTGTGGAGGGAATCTAGGTGGTTCAGGACAATAAAACAATGAGCAAAGCCATGGATTGAACCTTAGCTGATGTTTCATGCACATCCAATGATGTGCTGAATTCTGTTCTTCCCAAGGACAGCTCTGGCAAATGTGCAGAAACATTTAGGGAATATACAGAGAGGGCTTAATGCAGCTCTCCCATTTAAATCAGTTCAGAAATATTCCTGTCTGCAGAGAGTTTGAATTCCTTTCCCAGTGGAATCCAGTAAAGATAGATCAGATCCAAACGAAGCCTCTATGAAGAGAGTCACCAATGCATGCACCTGACACCTTCTGTCACCGTGGCAAGTCATCTTTTTATTTCTGGGGAGACAGACCATTACTAATTCCCTCACAACAACCTTTCCCACGTATCTGTGGGCTGCATCTGTGCCTGATGTCTTAGACCTCCTCTGTTTTAATTTCCCACACAGTCGTACAGGGGAGATCTGATGCAGCGAGCAGACTCCACAGAGAGTGTTGTCTACTGTTTATTAGTGTATGATAAAAAAACAACCCTGCAGAAACATAAAGTGTATGCTACTCCTGAGTCTGAGACAGACTGTGAGTTCACTCAAACTCATAAAAGAAAGGCTCAAAAGGACAATAGCAACCCACGCTGGGTTTGATGGAGAATGGAGACTGCCGAGATTGCTTTCATAGATGTATGAAAGTGGTTCTTTCTTTTTTTAATCATGATTAAGTTAGGCAGCCCAATACCATTTTTAATGTGCCAGGACATTATACAGTATCAGCATCAATCATACAAGGATAACATCACGGTAAGGAAATGACATGGGGTGGGGGGGAGTGTGGAATTTAGCAGAACTGAAGTTATTGTCTTGTGGAAGCCGACATCGAGAATACATGTTAAAGATCAAATCCATAGAGCATAATTGTGTATACAAGGGAAGACAAGATATTTTACTTTTGATACCAAAACTTGAAAAATACACACAATTCCAGAAGGGCATTATTTTTTGAGTTGGGGAAAATATTTTGCCATATTAAATGAAAATCACAAATGGAGAGATGATGTTCAGCATTTTATGAAACTAAAAACTCAAGTTTAACAAAAGGACAATTGGGATGGGTTTGTAGGAAGGTACCGGTGACCTCCAGCTGTCCCTTTATGTCACAGCTCCACAGTAGGGAAAATGCAATTGTCATCATGAAACGATGCATCTCCATTCCTACAAAGAACTTTGTTTTTCTGAGCTTATTGAAGTTAGGACAGAGCTGGACTTCTGAGGGCTGGGAGGCTGGGGAGGTAGGGGTTGGTGGGGAGGGGTTAAATAAGGAGGGAGGTAGGAGAGGTGCAGATGTGGGAAGTCTGGAGCCTATATTGTTAGATGAAGGACAATCATGGAGACCTTGTAAAGAGAGACGCTAATATGGAGTTCCCCTTCAGAAGAGCTGTTGGGACAGGTGACAGGCTCATGGTCACAGACTGCTTTGATGAAGCCTTGAAGTGGCACAACATCGGATGAATTAGGATGCTTAGCACAATGGGGTTAGAAGGAGACAGAGCCTCTCCAGAATATCAGGAGAAATACAGCATCGTGGCCCTAGGCAGCAGCCATGAAGAACCTTGAAGGGGAGACTTGGTCTCTCTGTTTCCTTCAGATCCCAAGGACAAAAGAAGCTCCTCTCTGCCTTATAAGCAGGTATGTGACCCAGCACGCGTCAGGAGCCAGGGAAGCAGGCACTAAGTGGGACCATAAACTAACCCTGCAAGGTGTCGGGGGTGGGGGGGAGTAATAAATTCTGTGTCTAGAGAGGTGTGGCCTGGTTTCTGAGAGAGAAAAAGGGTTGGGGCTAGGGGGTCTGTAACCCAGCACAGATGACAACGCACTGGGTAAAGAATTGGTAGGGAAAATGCCTCCTCTATCCCTCTTCCTCAGCTGAATACTGGGAAGACTTGTGGAAGATGGTGGGGGGTGTGGAAATATATGGTATCAGTGACTGCTTGACCCATCAGGACAGCATCTGCTTTACAAGAAAACTAAATTGGAACCGTATCAGTCAAGTCTAACAAAACAAGACCTCTTGAGGAAGGAGATTCCAGGGTTTGCTCAGCAACACCACATGAGCTGGCATTCTGAAGTTCCCGTGGCATCCCCCATCAGCGGCTGTTCCATTAGTCACATCCTCATGTGGCACAGGATGGGGGAGGAGAGTGGGAATGAGTCGAACAGGATCAGCAGGAGTTAAAGCGCCACAGAACTGGAAACAAAGTAGCGAAGTAGAGGAGACTCTACTGCATAAATGGCAGCAAAGTGCTCTAATCGACTCCCCTGAGAGAAGCCATTCCTTTCCAGGAAGTCAAAGGAAAACCCATCACCTGCGCAATCTCCTTTCAGTTCAAAAAAATTTGCCTGGGTGGGCCAGGCAAGGGCCAAAATAAGCTGACAGGGTTTGAGTTAAGGCTGTCCTCAGAGCTATGAGTAAAAGTGACACCGTGGCTCAGTTTGAACACTTTAAAAAGTAGAGAAGATTCTACTCTCATTATAAAGCTTTTAGTTGAAACCAAATTCCAATTGCGACAAGGCTCCCAGGATAATTCCTGTCTGCCACCCCTGTCAGAGTCACTCTTCTGCTGACTTTATCTCAGCTTCCTCATTAGAGCAACACCTTACTTTTTACCATCCCCCGACCCCTTTTTTTCCAATCTCATTTTAGGCCTCCTTTTTTTTTTTCCCCTGTCTAACTCTGAGCCAATGTTGGTTGCATTGTCAGGGAAATAAACTATTTCACTCTGAATAAGGAACCATTAGACCGAGCCCCAGGAATACAATCTGTTGGAGGAAAATAATCCCAGCATGCAGTTGTAGCTTGCAAACTCTTCAGAGGCTTCACATGTCACAAGTCAGTTGTGACAGGCACAGGTTTGATTCCGGACAACTGCTGACCTTTCAGAGGAGTGTGACTGTGAGAGCAAGCCCCTGGACCCAGGCAGCCAAAGCTGACCTCCAGCGTCACTGCCTATTTCATAGAAATCTTGGAAGATATGGGATAATATGGCACTTCAGTTTCATCACCTGTAAAGTAAAAACTACATTATCGCTTATAGAGTTGTCCTGGGGAATTAAAATGAGTTTAAAAATCTCTGGACTTAGCCAGACATGATGGCACACACCTTTGATTCCAGCATTCAAGAGGCAGAAGCAGGTACATCTCTTGAGTTTGAGGCCAGCCTGGTCTACAGAGCAAGGTCCAGGCCAGCCAGGGATACACAGAAAAGAACCAAACCCTATCTAGGAAAACAAAGACAAACATCTCTAGACTGTAGTGACCTAACACCCCTATCACTATGCACCAGTGATGTCTCAGACACCACTATCCCTATGGATATGGCCTCATGGCCAGTCTTTCTTTACTTTTGCCCTGAGACTGAGTCACTGGAAAACACAAGTCCTCATAAAGGCCCTAGCCACCCTTCATGGCCTAACCTCTCTCTGCTTCTCTGTCAAGGGACTTGTCTCTTCCCTCAATTTGTACCAGCCATGCTGTCCCTCAAACATCCCAGCTGTTCTCAGTAAGGCTCTCTTCCAGGGTTTGCTCTGACTCTTACCACTTGTCTAGAATGTTCTTCCTTCAGATTTCTGCATGGCTGACTCCATTGGCCTTCCCAGTGCTTTTAGACAATTCTACTGAGATAGTTAACCATCATAAAATTCACCTGTTTTAAATATAGTTTCTAATACCAGGCTAACCTACCATGACCAAGGCAACTTATAGAAGCCAGTGTTTAGTTTGGGTTATAGTTTCAGAGGGTTAGAGTCCATGGTGGCTCAGTGAAGGAACAGCTGAGAACTCACATTTTGACATATAAGTAGGAAGCAGAGAGAGAGAGAGAGAGAGAGAGAG
>NW_022196906.1:99249181-99284477 GCF_008632895.1 Mastomys coucha
GAGAGAGAGAGAGAGAAAGAGAGAGAGAAAGAGAGATGTGTGTGTGTGTGTGTGTGTGTGTGTGTGTGTGTGTGTGTGTTGGGAATCCCAGGGGGATTTTGAAACCTCAAAGCCTGTCCCCAGAGACACGCCTCCTCCAACAAGGCCATGCCTCATTTTTCCCAAATAGTTCCACCAACTAGGACCAAGCATTCAAACATATGAGCCTATGGGGGCCATTCTCATTCAAACCATCTCATCCACTTTAATAGTTGTCAGTGTATTCACAGAGATGTACAACTACTAGCATATTCAATTTCAGGCCATTTTCACAACCTCAAAAAGGAGCCTTGTAGCCAGGCACTACACACCTTAACTGTCACATTCAGTCTCCCATGCCTTGAAGGCTTAACATGTTTCAAGGGCTAATGTTATACTATGTTTGGGGACTTCATTTCTTTTTTTACCATTGAGTAATAGTCCACAGAATGCATGTCTGTTATTCGTTGTTTATCTCACTTGGCATGTATTAGTGGTTCCAGCTAGGGGCACTTGTGATTATGACCTGTCCTGCTATACACATTTCACGTAAGGGCCCTTATGTGGGCTTAGGGCTTTTGTTAGTCCTGAGAATACGTAGGCATAGAATTGCAGGGCCACATGATAATTCTATCTTTTCTTTTCTTTTCTTTTCTTTTCTTTATCTAGACAGGGTCTGAGTGTCCTGGAACTCACTGTGCAGACCAGGCTGGCTTCAAACTTACTGTGTTGGAGGCTGCCTCTTCCTTAAGTGCTGGTAAAGGTGTGGGCCACTATACCCAAATCTCTTTTTTCTTTCTTTTCTTTTTTTCTTTTTCTTGTTGTAGTGCTGGGCAGAGGCCAGAGGCATGTATGTATGGCCACTGTTCTGCCACTAAGCTACATCCCAAGCCACGTCTTGTGTTTTGATTTGGTTTGGTTTGGTTTGGTTTTTGAGAAAGGGTTTCTCTGTGTAGCCCTGGCTGTTCTGGAACTAGCTGTGTAGACCAGGCTAGCCTGGAATTCACAGAGATCCACCTGCCTCTGCCTCCTGAATGCTAGGATTAAAGGTGTGTGCCACCAGCGCAGGCTTTCTTGAGGACTTGATTTGACCAATAAGCACTTTCCTCCCCAACTTGCTTTTTGGTCCTAGTGTTTCAAAGTAATTCCCCCACTGTCCTAATGACTGCAACAGGCCTGATGTCTCAAAAACCCCACCAACTCATAGTTCTCCTAGCCTAGGGATGAAGACTTAACCACATGGCACATTGTAGAAACTGGCCATCCAAACTCTAGTAATATGGAGATATCTCTCTACCGGCTCCCATTTTCTTTAAGGTCTTTCATCAATATTTTGGTAGTTTGCAATGGTCAAGCCTTGCATTTCTACAGTTTACCGTATTCCTAAGTATTTCTTTCATCTTTTGCATAATCAACAATGGAATTGATTTCTTCATTTTTGGAATGTTAATTGCTAGAACATGGAAATGCACGTTTTGTTGATGTTTTTATGTTTTGGTTTTTGCTGTTTTATCTCGTATCCTGAAAAGTTCCTGAATTACTAGTCCTAAACTTCTTAGAATTTCTCATGAACACAATCTATCACCTACATATGTTTTCTTAATTTTATTTTTTATTTTATTTACTTTTTTCTTTTGGATATCTGTGACAGGGTCTTGCTAAGTAGCCCAGGCTGGCCTTGAACTCATGACAATCCTTCTGCCTCAGTTTCCTGAGTACTGGGATTATAAGCATCAACAATCATAATGGGCTTAATTTCTTATTCTGAATGCTTTATATTTCTTTTCTTTGTTTAATTGTCCTGACTAGAACCTCCATACCTTGTTAAATAGAAATAATGGCACTGGACACCTGTCTGAGCTAGGGTTTCTATTGTAGTGACAATGCATCATGACCAAAGTGCAAGTTGGCAAGGAAAGGGTTTATTTAGTGTATACTTACTTCTGTAGCACTATTCATCATCAAAGGAAGTCAGGACAGGAACTCAAATAAGGTGGGAACCTGGAGGTTGGAGCTGGTGCAGAGGCCATGGAGGGATGTTGCTTACTGGCTTGCTTCCCCTGGCTTGCTCATCTTGCTTTCTTATAGAACCCAGGACCACCAGCCCAGGGATGGCACCACCCACAGTGAGCTGGGCCCTTCCCCATCGATCACTAATTAAGAAAATGCCTTACAGACTTGCCTCCAACTGGACCTTAACGAGGTATTTTCTTAATTGGGGTTCCCTCCTCTCAGATTACTTTATCTTGTGTCAAGTTGACAAAAAAAAAAAAATTTAGCACACCATACCTGCTCTATGCCTGATGGGCTTAGCCAGTGTTCTATTGCTGTAAAGAGACACCATGGCCTCCGGGCAGTGGTGGCCCAGGCCTTTAATCCCAGCACTTGGGAGGCAGAGGCAGGTGGATTTCTGAGGCCAGCCTGGTCTACAGAGTGAGTTCCAGGACAGCCAGGGCTATACAGAGAAACCTTATCTCAAAAAAATAAAAAATAAAAAATAAATAAATACTGTTTAGAAAAAAAAAGAGACACCATGGCCAAGGCAACTCTTGTAACAGAAAGCATTTGATTGAAGGCCTGTTTGCCACTGTTTTTAGAAGATTAATCCATTATAATGGCCGGAGGCAGACAGGCATAGCATTGGAGCAGTAACTAGAACTACATCCAGACCTAAGGGCGGGGGGGTGGGGTGGGGAGGGGGAAAGTGGGAAGGGAGGGGAAGGGAGGGAGGGAAGGAGAGAGAAAGAGAGAGAGAGAGAGAGAGAGACAGAGACAGAGAGAGACAGAGAATCTGCCATGGGCTTCTGAAGCCTCAAAGTCCAGCCCCAATGACACATCTCCTCCACTCCTCAGAATCCTTCTCAGTTCCTCTCCCTGGTGACTAAGCATCCAGATACATGAGCCTATGGGGGTCATTTTCATTGAGACACCACAGCAATCTTTAGATGGAGCCATTTGTTCTTCCATCATTAAGTACACTGTAAGTTTTAGAAGATGGCTTTTATGGGGTTCAGGAAGTTCTTTCATACTTCAGTGTTTTTTTTCACAAATGAAGATTGCTGTATTCTAACTGAAATCCTTCTCTGTTGGTAAGGCCCACTGTGGGCCACATAGTTTAAAGAGATAAACTGCTGCCACCGCAGCTGCGAATACTTCCCGATATGCCAATTAATGTACTTATTTTTCCTGTGTCCCCTTGCTAAAATATAGGCTTCCTGGGCCTCTTTTTTTCCCCTGTTTTATTTTGTTGCTGTTTTGACTGGCACATGCCAAATACATAAACTTATGGCTAGTACACAGCAGAAGCTTAAGGAGTATTTGTTGAATGACTATAGAAGAGTGTTTTCTGATATGAATTGCTATCTAACTCTGCTTTCTACACCCCTACACACACACACACACACACACACACACACACACACACACACACACACACTGAAAGAACAGTTGTAACAAAGTGCAGAAGTACATGGGTCCTTACCAAATACGCTCCTGAAGGCCCCGGTGCTTTTGTGGTTGTTATTACGTCATAAACAGAATTGTCAAGTGAGGAAATTCAAAGGGCTGAGAAGCACCTAAAGAAATGTTCAACATATTTAGTCATCAGGGAAATGCAAATCAAAACAACCCTGAGATTCCACCTAACACCAGTCAGAATGGCTAAGATCAAAAACTCAGGTGACAGCAGATGCTGGAGAGGTTGTGGAAAAAGAGGAACACCCCTTCATTGCTGGTGGGATTGCAAGCTGGCACAACCACTCTGGAAATCAGTCTAGTGATTCCTTAGAAAATTGGATATAGTGCTACCTGAGGACCCAGCTATTCCACTCCTGGACATATACCCAAAAGATTCTCTAATATATAACAAGGACACATGCTCTGATATTTTCATAGCAACCTTATGCACACTAGCTAGAAACTGGAAACAACCCAGATGTCCTTCAACAGAGGAATAGATACAGGAAATGTGGTACATTTACACAATGGAGTACTACTCAGCTATTAAAAACAATGAATTCATGAAATTCTGCATGGTCTACATGTCTCTCCTGGGATGGTGCTTGCAGCTGTAGTCATTTGGTGGCTTAACTGGAGCTGGATAGTCCAAGAAGCGCTGACTATCATAGTCCCTAATGGTGTAGTCCTGAATGCCCTTGTAGTGGTTAAATGAAAAGGGTCTCATAGGACCACAGGGAGTGAAACTCTTAGGAGGTGTATTCTTGTTGGATGAAGTGTGTCACTGTGGGGGGGAGGGTGGGCTTTGAGATTTCAGAAGCTCAAGCAAGGACAGTCTGTCCCCTCTCCCTCTCTCCCTCTCCCCCTCTCTCCCTCTCTCCTTCTCTCCTTCTTCTCTCCCTCTCCCTCTCCCTCTCCCTTGCCTGAAGATACAGATGTGGAACTCTCAGCCCCTTCTCCAGAGTCATGTCTGCCTGCATGCCACTGTGCTTCCCACCATGATGATCATGGACTAAACCTCTGGATCTGTAAGTCAGCCCCAATTAAATGTTTTCTTTTATAAGAGTTGCTGTGGTCGTGGTGTCTCTTCACAGCCATGGAAACCCTAACTAAGACAGCCCTCATCCTGATTGGTGTAGAATCCTGAAAGCTGAAAGACCAGAGGAATACATCGTGTGAACTTTGGACTTGCTTTATGTATTTTCTGAGTAGCGTCCATGAAAGTGCATCATCGTAATATTGACTTTGTGCATGAACACCGCGTGTGATGCTTTGTTAGCGTGTTCTAGTAAACAAGGAGCACTCCCTTTTTTTTGTGCATCTGTGTTTACACAAGATAATATTTGCTGTGATATTTGTTCTTTTGATGATTTGGTGACTACTGTCAGTGGTCTCTTTCCTGGATCAGGTGTCTCCAAGTTGTTGGTGTCTTGTTCAAAGAGTTGAAGAAGTATACACAAATAGCAAAGTGGCAAAGTGAAAGTACAGGCCAGACACACTGCAAGAAGACAGACACACTGCAAGAAGACAGACACACTGCAAGAAGATGGCCCCCTCTGAGTGGCATTTACTCAAGAACTCCTGGTCACCACCTGGAGTTTCTCTCTATGGTTCATAGGAGAAAGGTGTGGGGTTTTTTGTTTTGATTGACAGGCTTGGTTTATGTAAGCCTTTGCTCACACGTACTTTGTGAATGTCTTTTCTATGTGGCATTTAATTTTAATCGTATGCATGCCCAGCCAGTCAAATGCTTAAGATATAAGTAGGGGGTTTCCTCTAAAAGTTCACAAAGAGAAATTTTTCCTTATAGTATGTGAAACCAAGACCAGTCCAGACTGGATCCACCACTCCCTGTAGTTCCCAGATATGTCCCAGAATGTGTTTGACCACACAAAGAGACCTACAGAGCTTACTAGGGAGTTTCATGTCAGTAAGTTTCATATGATCATTGCATACAGTTCACAACCATAGTGCTATGCATTTATACATTTTGTGTTTGAACCTGTTTCTCTTTTTTAGTGAGACAGGGTCTAACAAAGTTCCTCAGAGGGTAGGGACTTAAGTTTCTCATCCTCCTGCCTCAGCCTCCAGAGTTGCTGGGATTCTAGACCATCAATCCCGGCTGATGTACATGAATTTTTATGTGTTTGTGAGCTAGAGAACAAAGTTAAGCTCTTCAAACCTATTTACTTGTGAATATGCTTTGTCTAACCCAGACCACGAAGATCACTGTTAAACAGGCCAATTTGTATTTATGGATGCTATTGGGTGTTGGGTTTGAATATTTTAGATAGGGAAATCCTGGTAGAGATGCCAAAGAATAGCTCAGTGTGCATCTGAATATTGCTTCTGAGTTGGAGCTATATATTTATAATATATTATATTATATATTAAGGCCGCCTAGGTAACTAGCATTGGTAGATGTTTGAGGATGTTTGAGGTTGCTGTGAAAGCCACATACGTATATGAATTGTACATGAACAAAAAGAATTCTGTGAGAGCCATACCTTTAGTCACCCCTCTTCCTGAAGAGATGGAGTTGCCTTCCTGCCTGCTAAACTGGAGGCAGATGGGCTGCGGCAAAGAGCGCAGCAGGGTGACTGTGTAAGAGTGAACATGATGTGCAGGGGGTGTCTTAGAAATCCCGAGAGAACAAAGTTAGAAGTTAGGAGGACTGAAGGCTAAAACTTAAAGACGTAAGTTTGGGATAGCCCCCACTCCAGTTGTTCGGGACCCACAAGAAGACCAAGCTGCACATCTGCTACATATGTTCAGGGAGGCCTAGGTCCACACGTGTATGCTCTTTGGTTGGAGGTTCAGTCTTGGAGACTCCCAAGGGTCCAGGTTAGTTGATTCTGTTGGTCTTCCTGTATGTGGGATATGTTCTAGCTAGGCTACCTTGTCCAGCCTCACAGAGACTTGATGGGCCAGGGGGTCCTCCACCTGCTCAGAGGAGAAGGGGGGCGGGAGGGGGAGATGGGAGAAAGATTGTGGGAGAGAGTGATCCAGAGGAGTGCCATGAGTGGGATGAAAGTGAATAAATTAAAAAAAAAAAAAAGAGTAGGTTTCAGTAGCAGAGGTCAGAGGTCAGAACAGTATGAAACAGGGAAGGAGGAAAGGATAGGAAGGAAGAGGGGTGAGAAAGAAGGAAGGAATAATGCCTGTGGGAAGAAGTTAGCAGGATATAATGGTATTTTCCCACAGGTACCTGTCTACAGTGGTGTCTGTGAAGGCCACAGCCCCGTGGCTTTGAACAAATTTCTTTCCATTAGTACGCGAGTACATTATTAATTGCTCCCGATAGCGTCTTCTGTATACTGGAACACAGAAATTCTCAGAATGAGACGTCGTTATTTTTAGTACCACGGAACTATCATGAAGCGCCACATGTTTGTACAACAGGAGAGCAAGTCTGAACTTGAAATAGACTTTTAAAATCTCATTAGCACTAAAGCCACAGAAGCGAATTAAATAAAGATTAGAGGAGAGCCAGGGGTGTGAGGATTGGTGTCCTCAGTATTTGCTGTGATTTGCCGTCCTAATTACCACTAATACTGTTCAGCAGATAGCATGATGGCTTAAAGAAGCAGGTGACTGCAGTTCTAACTGGAAGTGAAGTAAATGCTCGCTCCTGGGAGGTGTTACTCGTCTTTTGACTCCAAGGAACCAGCTGCCGCTATGAAAACAGTTAATTGGATTTTTCCACTTCCCTCAGAAGAAGCTTCTCAGTCCATTCTCTTTTGCACTGGGAAATTCTACACTCAAAAATTGCATTTTAGCATCCAGTTCCTCAAGGCTTTAAGGGGAGCCTGGCATGATGACTACTACATGGTCCACCCATGTGCCATCTTTATGAGAACACATACAAATGACCAGTGAATGATTCTTCTTACAAGGCAGAAAAGCAAATACTTTTTTTTTTCCAAGTGGGTAGAAGGCTAGAGAGGTGGCTCAGTGGCTGGTGAGGTGGCTCAGTGGTTGGTGAGGTGGCTCAGTGGCTGGTGAGGTGGCTCAGTGGCAAAGGTGCTTGCTGCCAAACCTAGCAACAGGAATTAGATCCTTGGAATCCATGAGACAGAAGGAGAAAACCAATTCCTTCAAGCTGTCTATTGGTCTATAGACATGTGCATACATGTGTATGTAAGCACGCCCCCCTACTCTCTCATACACACACATTCACATGTAATAACATTTTTGTTAAAAATATTCTTTTGTGACAGGTTCTTGTCATGTAGCCTCGGCTGCCCTAGAACTCACTACACAGACCAGGTTGACTTCAAACTTACAGAGATCCACCTACCTCTGCCTCCTGAAGGCTGGAATTAAAGGTGTGCATCACTACATCAAGAAATAAAAAATTCTTAAAAAGGAAGGAAGGAAGAAAGAAAGAAAGAAAGGAAGAAAGAAAGAAAGAAAGAAAACCCAGCAGTAGCTCGGCGGTAGAGTGCTTGCCTAGCATGTATGTGTCTAGACCCAGCACATAAGAATCCCACTCTCTACAAGAACATAAATATACATGTTTTTTAATCCTCAAAGGAAGCAAACGTTAAGAAAACTAGGGACCTTTATCAGACTGAAACTAAATAAGTTCTAAGAATCCTATCTATATTTATGGTGTCCAATAGCTCACACGACCCTGGGTACTTGGAACTGAATTTTACACTGTACTTTATTTCCATTCAGTTAAATTAAAAAAAGAGATACTAAACAGAGATTGAAATATTTTAAGTGTGCCTTGAAGAGCTCAGGTATGTGAATCTCCCTCTTCTTTCTTTTTCATTATATTATTACTGTTATTATTATTATTATTATTATTATTATTATTATTATTATTATTATTTGTACTGGATAGTTCTACGTCAACTTGACACAGACTAAAGTCACCTGAGAGGTAGGAGCCTCAAGTAAAAACTGCCTCCATAAGATAGGGCAGTACTCAAGCCTATAGGACATTTTTCTTAATTAGCGATCAATGTAGGAGCACCCAGCCCATTGTGGGTGGTTTCATTCCTCGGCTGGTGGTCCTAGGTTCTATAAGAAGTCAGCCTGAGCAAGTCACGAGGAGCAAGCCGGTAAGCAACACCCTTCCCTGCCTGTGCATCAGTTCCTGCCCCCAGGTTCTAGCCCTGTCCTGACTTCCTTTGATGATGAATTGTGATTGGAAGCATAAGCCAAATAAATCCTTTCTTCCCCAAGTTGCTTCAGTCATGATGTTTCTCCACGGCAATAGTAACCCTAGTGGGGGCTGGAGAGATGGCTCAGTGGGTAAGAGCACCGACTGCTCTTCCAAAGGTCCTGAGTTCAAATTCCAGCAACCACATGGTGGCTCACAACCACCCGTAATGAGATCTGACACCCTCTTCTGGTGTGTCTGGAGACAGCTACAGTGTGCTTATATATAATAATAAATCTTAAAAAAAAAAAAAAAAGAATAGTAACCCTAGCAATGCATTATTAGCAATGCACTATTATAATTATTTAGGCAGGGTCAACTCTGGATTCCTGGAAGTCCTGAAACTCATGGTGTATCCCATTCTGGCTTCAAACTTGCAGCAATCCTTCTACCAAGTATTGGCATTACAGGTGTGAGTCCCTGTACCCAGATCTTTTATTCCCCTTCTTAAAAGTTATTTCTTATTTTGAAATATAAAGTGTTTACCATGACGCTTGGTATGCATGTACTAAAATGATGACTGGTCAAACAACTCATAAGACACGGTCACCTTTTATTTGTGGTTCAAAAGCACCTACACACTCCCCTTTCTCAAAAATGTCTCAGCATACAACACAGTATTGTTAACCGTGGGCCTCAGGCTGTGCTAGATGACTGTAAGGTCATGGCTTCTCACCTGCATTTCTTCCATTCCAACCCTTTCCCCTCTGGCAATCATCATCCCATGGCTTCTAAGTGTGGTGCTTTGAATGAGAAAATCCCCCCTCCCCATCTCCTTGGCTCATGTTTGCACCCTGGGTCCCCAGCTGAGGCCTGTTTAGGGAGGTTATAGAATTCGTAGGAGGTTGAGTCTTGCTAGAGAAGAGGGTCACCAGGGACAAATCTCGAGGTTTGGTAGCTTGGTCCCACTTGCTGTCTGCTCTCTGCTTCCTGCCTGCGGACATGGCGTGACCATCCACCTCAGGTTCCTGCTGTCCTGCCATCTGTGCCTGGGAGGATGGATCCCTTCTTCAACTGTTAAGTCAAAATAGATGCTACTCCTCTCTAGTGACTTCTTGTGGTCATAAGCAACAAGAAAAGTAATTTTCTATATGTTTGTGATTTGGGATTCTACATTAAAGTGAGATAAGACAGTTTTTCCTTAGGTGTATGTGTCTCTGTGTATGTGTATGTGCATGCTAGTGTGTGCCCCTTCCTGTGGCAGCCAGAGGTTGACACTGGACGTCTTCCTCCTCAGTCACTCTCCCCTTATGCTTTGAGACAGTTTCTTACTGGACCTAGGGCTCACAGATTCTGCTACATTGAGTGGGCTCTAGGGATCCTCTTGCTTCTGCCTCCTGACCACCAAATCCTGAGTTTATAAGTGCAAGCTGCCTTGCCCAAACTTTTATGTGGCTGCTAACTACACTGGCTATTCAAATTTAGGTCCTCATCCTTGCTTTAAAGTAGGCTGTTATGACAATTAGGTATTTTATGTGAGCCTCTCATGACTACAGTGGAAATATCTGTGTTGGTTACATAAGAGAGAAAGAGAAATGGATCAAAATCAGGTAATACAGAAAAACAGGGAAACTTGAAAGTCAGAAAGAGAAGGCCAGAAGGAGAAAACAAAACCAAACCCATACCATTGGGCAAACAAAACAGTTCCCAGTGTGGCAGTCAGCCCTGCCCTATCAATGCCAGCTTTAAATATAAGGGAACTAAGCCACCCAATGGAAGGGCACAGAGTGGATGAAGGGATTTGGAAAACCAAACCAAATGCGAAGATCCAACCATTTGCACCTGCAAGAGATGTGCTTTAGGCGTGTGTTCTAGGACATGCACAGCTGCAGAAGGGATGAAATGTTCTTCTGTAAATGGAAGCTAAAGGAAAGCAGGAGACGCTGTACTTTGAGAAGAGTGACTCAGGTCAAATGCTTGGCTCTAGAGCAGTCGTTCTCAACATGTGGGAGGTGACCCCATCAGCAAACTTCTATCTCCAAAAAAGGCTTATATTACAATTCATAACAGTAGCAAGATTACACTTATGAAGTAGCAACAAAAATAATTTTATAGTTATAAAATTATAACTATAAATTATAGTTATAGGGGAGGCAGGAGTCACCACAACATGAGGAACTGGGTTAAATGGTGGCAGCATTAGGGAGGTTGAGAACCACCGCTCTAGAGGCATAGACGGTCATTACATACTAATGCCTGGGTAAATTAAAAAGACAAGGTAGCAGCTGAACATTCATATGCACTTAGTGAGAGAGCAACTAGTCCATAAAGCACATGTTGCCAGATCTGAAAGAAGAAACTGGCAGTGATACAGATAGACCATCCAGACAGATAATCAATCTAAGAACATCATTCTTGAACAATACTGTAGGTGTACCTGTACATCTGTACACACACACACACACACAATTACAGGGAGTTTGTCCTAAAGAATCACAAAATCAGAAAATTTTGCACAAGATGAAATTCATATCAACTTCATTTACAATAAGAATTTGAAAATAATTCACGTGTACACCAGAGAAATGGTTGTACAAATTGTAGTCTATTGTCTTAATTATCGTGAGATTATTTAAAATACTAGGCTAGAGAGATGGCTCAGTGGATGGAGACTTGACAAACTGAGTTCAGATTTCTAAAACTCACATAAAAGCTGGGATGCAGCCCTGGACACATCTGTAATCCCAGCACCCCATGGAGAGATGGAAAGTTGAGGCAGGAAAATCCCTAGCCGCTCTGGGGTCAGCTAAACTACCTTACACAATGGCAAAGAGACTCTGCCTCAAAGAAGGTAGAAATGCAAGGACCAACCCTTGAAGGTTATCCTCTGACCATGGCACGTGTGTGTACCTGCATCCATGTGCACACACACACACACACAATTTATGGCTCATGGTAAAGTAAAGTGATTATCACTCAAGGCTAAAGAAATGAAGCAGACTGTAAAGTTGAGTACTAAAATGTAAATAAAAAAATGATATAAACATGAACATGTGAACCGGAAAGGGAAATGGAGCAGGAAAGTCGTTGATTTGTTAAAGTTCATCAATAGGCACATATGTTTCATTGTCAAAGAGGAAGATTGTATTGTATAATTACTATATAATAGACACAATTATTATAGGCATGTTAATTTAGAATAATATTTAGTAATAAATGAACATATACTATATAAGAAAAGCATGTTAGGGTGAACAGGAAAAAGTCGTGCGTGTTTGTGTGTGCATGTGTAGGATGTCTTCCTTGGTTGCTCTCTGCCATGTTTCTTCTTAAGTTGGGGGTCTGGGGGTCTGTCTATCTATTAAGGGAATTTATTGTAATGACTTATAGTCTGTAGTCCAACTAACCCAACAATGGGCAGCCATGAATAGGAAGTCCAAGAATCTAGTAGTTGCTCAGTCCCACAAGGCTGGTTGTTTCAGCAGGTCTTCTGTAGAAGTAGGGTCCAACAGATGTGCTGGCAAGTAAGTGCAAGTGGCAAAGAAGAGTGAGTCTTCCTTCTTCCAATGTCCTGATGTAGGCCTCCAGCAGAAGATGTGGCTCTGCTTGCCTCAGTCTCCTGGGATTAAAGGCATGTACTGCCTTGCCTGAGCCTAAACTTTTCATGGCCATTATTCTTAAGATCTTCATGTCAAGATCCAGGTCAGAAACCTGTCTTCCAGCCTCAAGATCTGGATCACAGGTGTGCCCTCATTTCTGGGTTGTAGTTCATTCCACATTAATCAAGCTGACCACCAGGAAGAGCCATCACGGGGTCTCTCACTGAATCTGGAGTTCACCAGTTCAGTTAGATTTACTGCCCAGCAAACCCCAAGGACCCTCCCGGTCTCCATCTCCCCAACACTGGGATTACAGGCACGCTCAGCTCTTTACACGGGATCTGAGCCATGGTCCTCCTGCTTGTGTGACCCATACTTTACCACAACAGCCACCTCCCCAGCTCCAGCAATTTCTTCTAGTCCTTGGAAACATCCCCAATAAGCCAGAGTGTTCTCCCTGACTTAGCTGGGCCTCTGAAAACAATAGAAGCTTCGTTTCCTTCACATCCAGGCACTCTTCTCAAGGTCCTGTAACCAAGTTGGCATCCTGCTCACTCTATATCCCAGGTCTGTGACCCTGAGAAGAACATTTAGTTTTTAAAAGTTTTAAAAGACAATAATAATAAAAAAAAAAGCATGTGAAAGCTATTGAAACCAGAAGGAAGCAATTGGTAAAAAGAAGCCCAGCTTAGACTGTTAGGAACATCTGGAAACCTGTGAAAGAACAGCGGCTTTTCTCACAAGAGCGAGAAAAATGCACGCCACCCAAAGTGTGTCTTTGTGCTAATGTAGGTGACAGGGCCTTGATGTTCTTTCTCTCTTTTCCTGACCAGAGTTTTCATTTCTCTTGTTCCAGTTCATTCCGACAAGGATGGGGCAGCCTAATTACTTTTTTTGGCCTGACTTTAATTGAGTCCCTTTCTCCCTTGCTTAAGCTCAACATTATATAATTGTTTGCATATTTTTTTCAACCTTCTCAGTTGTTTTTAGTCAGGGAATTTCTACTGACATTGACGGCAAAAGGTCCATTTTCCTACATTTTGAAGCATAGGTGACCTTGTTTAAAATCAGTTAATCAGCAACACTTGATGTAGAGCTATAAAAATGCTATTAGCATAGGCGAATCATTAATCATCTCTATATTGTAATTGCATTTGACCCACACCACTTCATAGACCTGGCTTTCGAGGAGAACTAAGTGATTGGGGGCACCGTCTGAATACTGAAGGATAGTTTATTTTAATATATTAACCTTGAGGTAATTTTTAAGTGACAAACTTGCAGGTTATTCTTTCTTTGTAATCTACATGATGTGAGGAGATACTTTTTCTCAGCAGTTATTCTAGTTTCATTTCTGTTGCTGTGACAAAACATCCTGGCCCAAAAACAGTTTAGGGGAGGAAAGGGTATAGTCCACCACTGAGGGGAAGTCAAGGTAGGAACTCAAGCAGCTACATCTACAGTCAAGAGCAGAGGGCAGAACAGATCTCTGCTTTCTTGCTTACTGCGTAAGTACTTCTCTGCTAACCCTCTCTACTCACACAGCTCATGGCTCCTAACAAGGGAATGGTGCCACCCACAGTGGGCGGGGTCTTCCTACATCAATTAACAATGCAGACAACTCCCTACTCTCAGCATGCCCACAGGCCACACTGAGCTAGATCATTCCTCATTAGGACTCTCTTCTCAGATTATTCTGAGTAGTGTTAATTGACATCTAAAAGTAACAGTGCACTAGTTGTGCCCAGCATGACTCACACTTGAATATGAGTGTTTTAGAGTCCATTTTGTTTCATGTGAAAAGAACAGGCCTTGAAATCAGAGAATATTGGAGTTGAATCCAGTATCTGTTATGCCACGCTTTAGGACAAGTTAGTGAACCCCTTGCCTTGTCAGATTCTTCATATTTAATATATAAGTTTACAACCCCATACTCACTGTAAGAGCTGGAGGATTAGAGAGTATGCTTCAAGGTTGTGTTATAGATATCACTGGAGCTGTATCCATGGAATCTCAAACAACATGGCTACCTAAACAATGACAACACCTGTTGGCATGCCAACATGGAGGGGAGAAATCACACAGGATCTCATCCCTAGATGAAGAGCTATAGGCAATTAAAGACTGCTGAGAAGAGAGAATTAATCTTCAGAGATTAGCCCCTTAAATGGCTATCCAATGCCAGGTGATCAGTCCTAGAAACATATACATACAAGCCACACTAAATGGCCTCAGAAGATTACATTTACATATTTATTCACATATAAACCTAACAATTAAACAAGGCCTGGGGAGAACGGCTTACCTTGGCTCACCGTTTCAGAGGAGCTCAGTTCATCACGGAGGGGAAGGGATGGTGGAGTTCAGGGCAGCAGGACCATGTTGGTGTAGACTTCTTACATGAGCAGACTGACCACGAATTACAGAGACAATGTGTGTCTCTCAGTTCAGAGCTGGATCCTTTGAAGAGTTCCTGACCTGGAAAAACAGCATCCCCAGGTAGGAAACAAGTGTCCCAAACATGAGCCCACCAGGGACATTGCAAGATCAAGTTATAGTAACCTGGACAGTGACCATCTTTCCTGAATTATGAAGGAGGGTAGCTTAAGGCAAGATGAGCTGGAATAATTAGAAGACATTAGGACTTGGGTGGTCAATCAAATCATGGCTCTCCCGATCTATGGATTTTGCAGCTACACAAGTCTAAATGCCCTTTACTGTATAAATTTATTTCTCTTATTGTAACTGAAGAGGCTATCCAGTCCCCTCTCCCTCTCTCTCCCTCTCTTTTTCTTTCTTTTCCCCCAAATGGGCTACAAGCATCCCCCCCAATGTTGACAAGCTTTGCCAATTTGGGGTCTCCCACCTCCTCTAACTGCATTAGGTTTGGGCAGGAGATTCAGGAGCATTTGTTTGCAGGGGACCATGCCCAGCTGCTCCGATTTCAGATCACACTGTAGCAGTGTCACTCAGCAGGAGTTCCGATGAGCTTTTAGGTCATCTTCAAGCCCCTTTCTCACTCTGGGTTATCTCTATCATTATCTCTTGGGCTGAGAAATTGGTTCCAGCAAATGAGCTTGCTACCTTTCATTTGGCTCCCTGCCACTCCAGCGTTAACCAGAATCTACACCGTCTGGAAGGGGAAAATAGAAAAGTAAAAGGTTTTAGGGGTATTCTACTGAAACTATCACAGCGGCCGTGGCTCACTTTTAGGAGGTGCTGAGTATCCATAGAAATAGAAATTGCCATTTTCAGAACTCTTGGAAAATTAATATTTTAATTCAGCTTTATAGATGGGTTTGCCAGTGTGCTGTCATATATAACAGAAGAGATGAAGTGTCTGCTGACTTTCCTTCAAACAGTTGTGATGTCACCATTTGAAACAGACCTATGGGGTAAAACGTAATAAGCATAGTCAATCACAAGCTACGGGCTTCAAGAATTACCATGGGAAGAGTGTCGGTCTGGATCCTCTGTAGATCTAAGCGTCCTGCTGTTCCTAGATATTTGTGTATCACTGTCGTCATTGTGTCTTCAAACCAGTGTTCTGAACTGCTGAGGCAAAAGGACGGGCTTTCTTTTCCTACCCAATCAAATTCTTGTGACCCAAAGCTTTTGTAGATAATTTATGCACATGCAATAAAAATATCTTAAAATACATTTTATGTATATGTATGTTTTGCCTGCATTTGTATTTGTGCTCCGTGTGCATGTCTGGTGCCCATGGATGCCAGAAGAGGGTGCCTCACCTTTTGGGGCTGGAGTTACAGATGGTTGTGAGTCACCAAGTGGGTTCTGGGAATTGAGCCTGGATCTTCCGAAAGAACACTTAACCACTGAGCCAGCCCTCTGACTCCCACAGGCAGTGATCTAATAAACTTCGAATCTCTCCTAATCTACTTCAACATTATGAAAAATATCTCTTTCATCTATATTGAAAGGAATATCTGGGAGGCTGGAGAGATGGCTCAGCGGTTAAGAGCACGGACTGCTCTTCTGAAGGTCCTGAGTTCAAATCCCAGCAACTACATGGTGGCTTACAACCATCCATAATGAGACCTGATGCCCTCTTCTGGAGTGTCTGAAGACAGACACAGTGTACTTACATAAAATAAATAAATAAATCTTTAAAAAAAAAAAGAAAGTAAGTAACATGTTTTATTTTACTTCGTTTTGGGTTTCTTTTATACATGTGGCATATATGTGTGCACACTTGTGTGTGTATGTGTGTGTGTGTGTATGTGTGCGTGTATGTGTGTGTGTATGTATGTGTGTGTATATGTGTGTGTATTATGTGTGTGTATGTATGTGTGTGTGTGTGTGTGTGTGTGCGCACGCGTGCACACGTGCACTCGCATGGGAAGGCCAGGGGTTGATGTCAGGTGTCTTCCTGTAACTTCACTTAAAAAATTATTTTACTGGGACTGGTGAGATGGCTCAGTAGGTAAGAGCAGGAAAGACTGCTCTTCCAAAGGTACTGAGTTCAAATCCCAGCAACCACGTGGTGGCTCACAACCATCTGTAATAAGATCTAACGTCCTCTTCTGGTGTCTCTGAAGACAGTACAGTGTACTCACATACATAAAATAAAAAAATACATCTTAAAAAGTATTTGTTAAAAAAAATTATTTTACTTTATGCATATGGATGCTTTGTCTGCATGTATACCTGTATGCTACGCATGGGCCTTTATCTTAGAGTTTTATTGCTGTGAACAGACACTATGACCAAGGCAAGTCTTAATAAAGGAACATTTAATTGGGGCTGGCTTACAAGTTTAGAGGTTCAGTCCATTATGATCAAGGTGGGAACACAGCAGCATCCAGGCAGGCATGGTGCAGGAGGAGCTGAGAGTTCTACATATTCATCTGAAGGCTGCTAGCAGAATACTGGCTTCCAGATAGCTAGGACTAGGGTATTAAAGCCCATGCCCACAGTGACACACCTACTCCATCCAACAAGGGTCACAACTCCAAATAGTGCCACTCCCTGGGCCAAGCATATACTTACCATCACAGGCCTCTTACCCAATGAGACCAGAAGAGGGTGTCAGATTTCCTGGGACTGGAGTTACAGAGGTTTGTGAGCTACTCCGTGGGTGCTGGGAATAGAATCCAGATCCCCTGAAAGAGTAGTCAGTGCTCTTAACCATTGATCCATCCCTCCAGCCCCTCCATGTTATGTTTTGAGGCAGAGTTTCTCATTGGACCTCACTAGTTTGGCTAGAATGAGCTCCCAGGATCCTCCTGTGCCCATCCTCCAAGCACTGAGGATGTGGGTGCTGAAAATCCAAACTCAGGTCTTCACGCTTGCATCGCAAGCACTTTGCTCACTAAGTCATATCCCTGGGCCCTCACTAGCTAGGGTCGTTTGAGGCAGAGTCTTTCCCAGACTAGCCTCGAATTTGCTGTCCTTCTATGTTTGCCTCCTGAATACAGGGTTTATAGGTGTGTGTCACCACTTCCAGCTAAGACATCCATTTCAAACAATGATGTTATCTTTTCCAGGACTGCAAGGCACACATTCTCTTGGGAAGAAGGTTACAAGAGTCAGAACAGCATCTAGAAAACACCCTCCTTTGTAGGATCCACATATAAATGGAATTAAGCCTCTTGGTGTTTGCACAGTTAAAAGGAAGAACAAAGGCTGACAAAATGCAATTTCATTGCCAAGTTCTTGGCCTTAAAAGACTTACAAAGATGGGCACATGTTCTGAGCCCAGTGAGGATCACAGGCTGTAGAGAAAAATGAAGCTGTCAACCGTGGACAGTGATTTCTTACCACAGTGCCTACTGCCCTTTTCCAAAGACATCCAGTGGCCTTTGAGAAAGTTCTCTGCTGCTTGCTTTTCCTCACTCCCTTGTTGTAATAATTGGCTTGTTTTTTTTTTTTCTCTAGTGCTCTCTCTATATCAGCTTCAATCTTCATCTACACAATTGCCAATACCTATACAACATGCCGAGCAATATATCCATGGTCATATAGTTCTTCAGTGGCCGAGCTAGGGTTTGAACTATACGGGTGATCGCAAGGAGTCTATTTTATTTTATTTGTTTTTAGGAGTCTATACTTCTGATGACTGTTCCCCACAGTCTAATAGCTGACATTCTGGAGTCAAACTGACTGGCAAACAGGACAAATGATAACTCCAGCTCGGCAATATGTCGGTCTGTAAACTCAAACTTACTTGCTTTACCTAAGACCTCAGTTTCCTTGCTGGGGGGTCTCTGGTTTTGTCCCTGTTTTTGAAACAGGGTCTTGTGTCTCTGGCTGACTTTGAACTCCTTGTGAGACAGAGGATGACCTTGAACTGATCTTTTTTGCCCTCACCTTCTGAGTGCTGGGATGGATAAGCACACACCACCATGTTCAGTGTTGTCATCCATTTAAAAAACTACAACTTCATCCCTTCTTCAATCCATGCCTGGTTTCATGGGGTTTATGGGTTTCCTACAACTCTCAGAGCTTCGTGCATACTAGGTAATCCCTCTACACACAGAGAGGTACCCAGGTCAGATCTGGAGCTCCACATCTATTTCCACTCTCCTAAGCCACAATCCTGCTCAATGTAGCTTTGGAATAGATAGATAGATAGATAGATAGATAGATAGATAGATAGATAGATAGATAGATGGATGGATGGATGGATGGATGGATGGATGGATGGATGGATGGATGGATAGATGGATAGATAGATCTTGGACAGGTTTTTTTCAGAGCTAATGTTGGAAGTGCCTAACCTCCCAGGAAATACCTTCTCTAACCAGGCCTGGAATTACCATTCTCTGCTTGTGTTCTCCAGCGTTTACAGCAGCCAGCATTGATATGTAGAAAGGACAGACTACATCAGGAAACAGGAGATTGTGAGAGCCCCAGGCATGGAAATGTTTTGCCCACTTTTCCAACTCTCCATCACATCAGCTTCTTTGGTTTTCTTTTTGCAAGCATCCTATCTTGCGCTTGCCATGTTAGCCTTGAATTTTCTCTGTTCAGCCCAGTTCTCACACAGTCTTCTCCTACATCTCTCTGGCTCACAACCACCCAAGTTTTTAAGACAGCGAGCCATTCCCTAGTTCTCTATCTGCTAGGGAAGCATCCATATTTTATGGCCCCATTTATCTGATTTGCAGCTTTCAGGGTACAGCTCTCGTCTGTGAAATGGCTATCATAACACCCATCCTAGGGACATCCTAGGATGTGCACAGAACACTCACTATACCAGAGAGCACTCTGAATGCAGCAGCACACGGAACAAACATTGGGCATTAGGAGCACACAAAGCACAAGTGTCTCTAAAATACGGAAATGGAAGTGGTTTCCACTCTATCATAAACCAGCCCAGGACTTACCGCACTTTGCTTCTGTTCTCCAGCAGCAAGTGTGGATATATAGAGCCAGAAGAACAGACTACATCAGGAATCAGGAGATTGTGATAGCCACAGGCATTTGATGCATGCCTCTGGAGGCTCTCAGTGTCTATGTCAAACTTTTCAACACCCTTATCAAGTTCCCTGTTTTTTTCAATGGACTGGGAATAGTTATGTTTTTTTAAATTAAGGCAGATATTACAAACTGGTGCCCTACTGGCTGATTTTGACCCTCTCACATACATCATTTAGCAGATAGTGAGTAACCTTTAACAGGTGGCATGGGTGAGCATTTAGGTGGTGTTTATTGTAGATCAAGTTCTTTCAGAATCAGACTCTGAGCCAAGGAGTTAGGCCCAAGAAAGTACTCTCATACCAGGCATGATGGAGCACTCTTGTAATCCCGGCCCTTGGAAGGAGGAGGCAGGCAGATCACACATCATCCTAGACCATATATGTAGTCAAGGCTTGCAATGTGCTCCCGACAGAGTTTGCTAAAGGGGTCAGCAAGCAGAGTAGACAGACAGCGAATCCAGCAAGAGTGTTTGGGGAGGTCCCAGGCTCAGTGTGATGCCGCAGGGAGGATCACAACGTCTTAGATAGCTCAGAAGATCTCCTGCCTGGAGTGAAATGAGTGCAAACCCAGGAACACTCTTCTGGAAGGTCACGGGGTCAAATATTAGCAACAAAGCATGTGGGAACTGAAGACTGTGCAAACAGCAGGCAAACTGCACTCAGGGTTCCATCTGGGGACCAACCAGCTCCACCACAGACAGGATACAGGCACTCTAATTTGCCCTAGCCCCTATTCCTGGTACCTACCTCTGCTAGTCAGATCTTTTTGTCAACTTGACCTAAGTTTGAGAGTCATTTGGGGAGAAAAAAAAAAACCTCAACTGAGAAAGTGTCCCCTTCCCCATCAGATTGGCCTATAGGCGGGCCTGTGGATCATTTTCTTAATTAATGATGGATGAGGCAGTGCCCAGTCCCTGAGCGGGTAGTCCTGGATGATTTAAGAACTCAAACTGAACAAGCCACAAGAAACGACCCAGTCAGCAGCATTCCTCCGAGGCCTCTGCTTCTGTCCTCGACTCCAGTCTCCTGGCTTGGCTTGCCGTGATAGTGGTCTGTGACCTGTAAACCAAACAAACCCTTTCCCCTCCACATTGTTCTTGGTCATGGTGTTTTAGCACAGTAATAGAAACCCCCAACCAAGGCATAGACTCACAGTATCCCAAGTTCTATAAACCCTTGGTCAATTACAGTTCTGGGGTTTCGCCAGTGGAGGGCCTTGGGCATGGCACTGCGCTCAGAAGGGAGGGCTGCCTCTAGGCTGACTGAATTGTACTGTATCTAAAAAATCTACTGTCCATATCTAAGAATGGAGTGCACAGCGAGCATTAGGGAGATTGGTGTTGAGACTCTTTGTTTCTGAGATTCCCTCCATCTTCCCCTTTGCAGTTCATCATTTATTCGACCTGACTGATAAAGGCATAATTTGTGTGATAGGAGATTAATGAGACAATGCAACGTCAGTTCTGGAAAGATGGAGACCACTGGACCCTTTCCTTAACATTATGCATTATGAACAAAAGTTCCAAGAGGCCGTGAGACTCAGAAGGGCGCTGTGATAGCCATGATCATGGAGCTGGTATGGCCCCTGACTCAGTGGGGCTGCTTCGCCTAGGGCCCTGTGTTCTCTGGCGCTTCTGTCCAGGGGTCACTATGAAGCTGATTCCACAGAGATTGGCGGTTAGATGAACTTATTACAGTGAGCTCCCAATGTAAATGCTTAATTGTGGTTATAACCTCCAGAAATATCTTGTTCTACTAAAGCTGATGAGCTTTGAGGGATGGCAGCCACAGGTTATTACACAGAAAATGGAGGGCATTAAACATAATTCTCTCTACGATGCTCTTCTACTATCTCCTAAATGTGTTTTATATCTTTAACATTTTCCACAAACTCACTGCAAAAGGTCTAGTTTAGTTTTAGTCCATTGGAGCTGAAGATTGATGTAACCAAGGAAACTGGCTTATACCTCACGTTTAAAAACTGTAAATGGTTCCATAATGATAACCTTTGGAACTGTCCCAGCCATCATTTTGTTGTGGATGCATCTCTTGAAACGCAGAAATACAGAGCCATTGAGACAGTGACCAAACTTAAGTAGCAGCATTGTGTTTGGGAGAAAGAAGGTCACAAAGTTTTTAAGAAATAGCAAAAATGGTAGGATGGCTTAGAGATTCTGATTTAGGTTGGAGGGATAGCTTGAGATGCTTCTTAGCTTTCAAGATAGAAGCAAGAAATGTGGCCTGGATGCTTGTTGAATGAATCCTCAAGAGCAGACCAAAAAAAAAAAAAAAAAAAAAAAAAAGAAAGAAAGGTCAGCCTGTCAAAAGGTTATCTTTAAAACCTGAACTGGATAGTGTAACTCCCTCACTGGCTCTGGAGGTGGAGATCTGGGTTACCAGAATTCTCTTTAATTACCAGTTAAGAATAACTCCGTTCCATAAAAGGTTGCTTTAGATACAATGGACTAAGGTTGCCCTTTTCTTTTTTCCCTACCTGGTTCAAGCACAACTGTAGGTAGACCAGAAGGCCAAATTGTTACTGGACTATAAGAGAAGTCTGGTTGTGGACCTGTCACTTGCCAAGGAGTAAACTCAAGGAGGCACCAGAGTGGGTAATGTAGAGGTCATAGTCTACATAGCTGAGGAGAGATATCAGTAGAAGCAGCATCAGTTAGCCCAATGTGGTGGCACTTGATAGGTAGAAGCGGAAAGATTATGAGTTCAGAAGGAAATTGCTTGTATCATCATAAGTAATAGAAGAATGAGTGAGTGTCATTGCCTATTTATTGTGATTATTTCCAAGTATACACAAGCTTCCTAAACACGTTCTTTCCAGTCTTGGGAGAGTGGGGGACAAAACATAGTAAAACAAACAACCAAATTTTTAAAAAGTAAGAAGAAAGATTTATTTCTTCAATGAGCATAGAGTCCTGACCCAACACCTGGAGTTGGTGGGTCCCCATTGATTGGGTAGAATTGTGTTTGATTTTTGTTCTGCTCTGCTCCTACATATGCCTATCATATATGTAAAAACCTTGCATATTTTCTTTTCTTTTTTTTTTTGGGGGGGGGGGGAGAAAGATTTTATTTGACTCACACTTCATCGTGAAGGAAGTTAGAGCCCGAACTCAAGGCAGGAACCTGGAAGCAGGAACTGAAACAAAGACAATGGAGAAACACTGCTACTGGCCAGCTCCCAATGTTTTGCTCAGCCTGCTTTTTTTTATACAACTAAGGACCACCTGTCTAGGGATGATACCACCCACAGTGGGCTGGGTCCTCTCACATCAATTATAAATCCAGAGAATGCCCGTCAGGCCAGTAGGATGGAGGCATTTTCTCAACTGAGCTTCCCTCTATCCAGATGATTCTAGCTGTGCCAAGGGGACAAAAATTAACCAGGACTGGTGGAGTCCTTTCTTTGGTCTTTGTTGTATATTTTCAATTTAAGAATAATATTCAGGACTGGTGAGATGGCTCAGCGGGTAAGAGCACTGACTGTTCTTCTAAAGGTCCTGAGTTCAGATCCCAGCAACCATATGGTGGCTCACAACCACCTGTAATGAGATCTGACGCCTTCTTCTGGTGCGTCTGAAGACAGCTACAGTGAATTATGCCGGAGTGAGCGGGGCCAGAGTCAGCGAGCTGACAGAGGTCCTGAGTTCAATTCCCAGCAGCTACACACACATGATGGCTCACGGCCATCTGTACAGCTACAGTATACTTATACACATAAAATAAATGAAATAAGTCTTTTTTAAAAAAGAATAATATTCATTTGCCTCTGAAGCCACATGAGGAAAATAATTTGTTAATATGACACAAAAAGAAAAAAAACTCTGAACTCAGGACAAAAGAGCCTGGACATAGACAAAAGGTGAAATCTAGAGGTTAAAATATGAGGGCCCAGATTGTCTGATGGGATGAAGCTGTAGATAGCTGTGGCAGAGGAGAAACCTGGAAAGACACCATAGGGAATCTGAGAGAGAGGTAGGGACAAAACTCTGTCTTGACAGACCTGCTCTGGTCTGGGAACAGGCTAAGAGCAGCAGCTTCTGGTCTGAAATGAATGAGAGCCACACTCAAACTGCTAGGAAGTCAAGGGCTGCTCTCCCATCTGTCTTCATGGTTGGCATCTGCTGGAGTCATTTGATTCACGGCAAATGATGGTGGGCATAAATTCTTTGGTTCCTAAACAATACACGTGTACCGCAGACATATCTATGGTTTCCCTCCCTTCTCCTCTAGAAAGCAGTATTCTTCTAGCTACAGGGGATGCAGAAGACTGTATGCTACTAAGGCTGTCCCTAAGCATCCTGGGACTTCTCTTCCTGTCCTTTGCTTTCTACTAGCCACCCTACTCCTTCTGTTGGCCTGCCTTCCTCTATCCCCAACTCTCTCATCTATCTGTCCATCCGTCTGTCTGTCCATCCATCCATCCACCCATCCATCTATCTATCATCTATGTGCATGTCTGCATTTACATGTATGTGCAGGTACACATGCATCTCTTACAGGTCTCTATTATTACCAGGTCTCTCCCTCTCTGGAAAGTCCACGATGCTCACCAAATAGGCTACTGTGGGTTGCTAATGAACTCTGAGTATCTGTATGACTCCACCTCCCCAGTGCAGTGATCACAAATGCACACTACCACACCAGGCCTTTTTAACCGGGATCTGAGGATCAAACTTGAATCCTTGCTTGCAAGGCAAACAGGCCACCAACTGAGCCAACTCCCCCAGTCTTTTTAGTTTTATTTTAAAACAGGGCTTCACTCTGTAGCCTGGCCCAGAATTGCCTTGACTTTGTGGCAGTCCTTCTGCGATAACATCCTAGATGCTGGGATTCTGAAGCGAACCATCACCTCTGGCTGCTGGTACGTGTTAGGGCAGAGAAGCTAGTGTAAGGACAGTATGCAAGACCCCATCGCATCCAGATGCTGGTACCGGAGTTAAGGCAGAGGAGCTAGTATAAGGACACTGTGCAAGACTCCCCACGTCCCCCACCCTCCCCGCCCTTTTGTTCTGCCCCATTGACCATTCTGATGGGGAAACCATCAGATGAAGCCAAGTAGATATAGACATACCAATTATAGAAGGGTTAAGCAATTTTACCTGAGATGTATAGGAAGGAAGGTGAAGAGCCAGTTTCTCCCTCCGCACTCAGTGGTGGGAAGGGGTGCCTTCCTCTTTGTAATTCCTGGCAGGAGGCCCAGGCAGACCACTTCCTTTGGTTAATGGGCCTATTATTTCCAAGCACATACAGGCCTCCTAAACACATTCTTTCCCACCTGGGGTTGGAGGTGGGGGGAGGGGACAAAATACAATAAAACAAACAACCAAATTAAAATTAAAAAAAAAAAAAACCCTAAGGAAGAAAGATTTATTTCTTCAATGAGCACAGGGTCCTGATCTCACTCCTGGAGTTGGTGGCTCCCCATTGATTGGGTGGAATTGTGTTTGATTTTTGTTCTGCTCTGCTCCTACATCTAGCAGAATAATCGCTGTAATGGCCTTTAATGACTAATTTCTTTTTCATTACATAAAAGACTCTGAATTGCATTGAATTCTTGCAGTTTAGCAATTGGCCAGCTGTTTTAACTGTTCTTGGTGGCTGCAGCCACCATTGCATATGATGTGAGGGGCCCAGAGTGAGGGCTCTCCACTGTTTACCCTTTCATTCCTCAGCATCTCCCCACTGCCCATCTTCCCCCCCTCCACCCCCCACAGAGCACTCACTTTCACTTGACTTTCAAACTGGGTAAAGATGTCCTGACTCAACTCTGCTACTCTTGCTTACCTGTGATTCAGGAGACCCAACGATAGAGTAGCTCTTCCCATACTGTGGTTGGCAGAGGGGTTACTGCCTAAACTCACCCTGGAGCAGGCAAGTGATGTGGAAATGGTGAGTGTGTGGGGGAGGGAGAGTGCAGATTTCATGGCCAGCTCCATTAGTGCTGCTTCTTAACTCAGGCTTGCTGGGGGATACCTGTGATTTCAGCATTAGGGAAATAGGGGCTGGGAGAGTACGGAATTCAAGGCCAGCCAGAGCTACATGGTGAGAACCTGTCTAAAAAAAAAAGAAGAGGGGGAAGAGGAAGAGGAGGACAAGGAGGAAGAGGAGGAGGAGGATAGAAAGAAAGAAGATTGGATGAATGGAGTGAAAAACAGAAAGAGATGGAAAGGAAGAGCGAGGAAGAAGAGGAAGAAACGAAAGGCAGAAAATGTTTCAGCATGACATTTACGTGTGTCTTATTCAACCCCCATTACCAATTATGCATCCCTCTTTCCTCTCCCATTATTTGCTTCTGTAAGGTTGGAGAATTTTAGAATTAAGAAAAAAGGAGCATTTAGTAGAAATGTATTGGTGAGAATGTATAATGTATAACCTTTACCTAAAAGGGTGTGGAAAATCTCTGTAAAGGAGCCAAGAATGTAGACTAGCCAGTTTCAGGAACCTGCTGGCCACAAAGCGCCTCCTTCCCCCCCACCCAGTTAGGTCCAAGAACAAAAAGCAGGATATGAGCCATTTGGGTGGTTCTAGGGAACTGGTCAGCCATAAAGTGAATAGCATTGACCAGACCACATTCTTGTGAATAATGAGTGTGTAGGATATTTTCCTCGTGACCCTGACCCTGACTAAAGCATGGGTTGGGTCCCTCTGAAATTTTCCACTGTTTTTTGTTGTTTCCTTGGTAACCCCCTCACCCTCCCACCCCCAGTTTGTGGTTTTTCCCTTTAAATACCTCTTACTCCTTGTGGTCTAGGTCGAACTCCTCTGGCCTGCTAGGCTACGTGTTCGACCCCAGATCTAGCCTGAATAAACCTCATGTATTTGCAGCAAGATCAGTCTCTTGTGAGTTATTGGGTGGTTGTGTTGTTCTGAGACTGGAGTGAGGGTCTCCCATACTCTGGGGGTCTTTCATTTCCTCTTCCTAAATAATCCCCCTGATATGTCTACATCCTTTTTTTCTTTCAATCTGGATTCCTCACATGAAACAAAGTATACCTATGTCTTATAACATGGCCTTTTTGCTTAACACGATGATTCCCAGTTCCACCCATTTTCCTGTAAACAACGCAGTTTTTTTCTTCTTTATGTCTAGATGAGATCCCATTAGTACATATTTTCTTTATCCATCCATCCAGCCAGCAACGGCTGGTTTCATAGCTCAGATTGTATTACCACAAAAACCATGTCTGTGCTTGCTTTGACTTTGTGTGGCATGTACCAAGATGAAGGCTCAGTTCTTTCAGTGATGCATATCTCCATCAGCCTCCCTTGACTCTGGGTGCACCATTAACTCACTGTGTTTGTGACTTTCATCTTTTTGGATAAGTAGTAGAATTGCACTATTGAAGTCAGTGTCAGGAAGAGCTTGTTGCTGTAGACCAAAGCTGTAAGAATGCACTGTTTGGGGACATAAGAACAAAAGTACTGGATCTCCTCCAAGAGGGGGTAGATACATCCACTAAAAAAATGTACAAGAGCTGAGCATGGTTGTGTAGGCCTTTAATCTCAACACTCAGGAGCAGGGGCAGGTGGATCTCTGAGTTCCAGGCCAGCCAGCACTCACTACTTAGTGAGATCTTTTCTCAAAAACATCAACAAACCAACAAAACAAAAGTGCACAACAGTGTTTGCAGCACTTATCCCTAAAAGCCAAAACCCAAAATAAATAGCCCTTACTTGAATGCTGCCTCCCTTGACAAAACAGCAATGAGAACTAACTATCTGGACAATCCCTGTAGTGTCCTTGATCAAACAGGGTGAATTGGGACACTTACTAAGATTCCAAAGTTTGCTTTACACTACGATTTTAGTGTAGGGGCATGCCTTGGTTAAGACTGGGTGAGATTATGATAGAGCAGGTACTGAGAGATGGCTCAGCAGTTCAGAGCAGCAGTTCAGAGCACCTGCTGTTCTTCCAGGGGACCAGTTTGGTTTTCAGCACCCACAAGACAGTGTACAACTGAATTCAACTCCAGTTCCAAGGGACCAGGCACTCTCTTCTGGCTCTCACAGGCACCAGGCAAGCATGTGGTGCACAGACATACATGCAGGCAGAGTACCTGTCACAGGAAATAAAATGTATTTCTTTTTAATTCATAGCCCCTACTATGACATAGGGGCTGGAGAAATTGTTTCAGTGGCTAAAAGCATTTGCTACTCTAACAGAGAACCAGAGTTAACTTAGCACATGCATGGGTGTGCACACACACACTCACACACACTCACACACACAGACATACACACTCATACACATACACTCATACAAACACACATACACAGATACATAGGCACACACAGATACACACATAGAGACACACAGACACACACACACACATAGACATACCACACACAGAGACACACACATGCACACACACTCATTCACACACAGACTTTACACACACACTCTCACACAAACACACCTTTAAAAAGAACATTAAAAAGTAATATGTAACATGTGAGTGCTGATAGCCACAGCAAAACAAAGAAGGTGGTTTACAAAGACCAGTGATGCAACTTACTATTTGAAGATTTCTACAGAAGTTTCCCCCAAGGGTTCCTGGGATGAATAATGAAGTGGTTGCTAAGTGATGCAGGTGCCCCTTGGCTTCAGAGTGTTCTGTGCATTAGTTTCAGCTAATGTCTTTCTGGGGAAACAGAAGCTGAACATGTGCAAGGTCCTAGCTGTGAGCCTCATCCCCAAAAATATACAAATCTGTGTGTTCTCACATGTGTATGTATGGGAGTGTATATGTATGTGTGCATGTGTGCGTGTGTATGTGTGTGTGTGTGTGTATTTACAAATGCCTCATGCATGCTAAGGAAAGGTCTCTGTCACCAAACCATGTCCCCAGCCAAAGACCAAGTTTCAGTAAAGTAAGATAAACATAAAATGTACATGTGTCAAATATTCTGTTTAGCTCAATAATAAGCAAAACAGTAAGATGTTACCATGAGTTCAAAGAACCATTTAAAGAGCAAAGACTCAAATAATTCTTAAGAGAATTCTCAAGTAGTTAAAAAACAGATTTATCTTCAAAATGATTCTCTCTCTCTCTCTGTAAGAATCTCTTACTAGTTTTCTGTGACAGAATTATTAAAAGTTCAAAGCTGAAACTAAAGAAATAATAAGGGTAAACATTTAAAAATTTTTTTAAACGTCAAAAATAATTTATGGGAGGATAAATAAAGTAAAAATTAACAATATTTTTGTAGAATGTAAGAAAAAAAAAAAAAGCTCAAAGCTGGGTGTGGCGGTTCATTCCCAAGATGCCAGTACTTGGGAATTAGAGGCTGCAAGGTCAGCAAGGATTTAAAGGCAGCCTGGGTTATGTAGCCAGTTCGGACATAGCCTGGGCTACAGAATGAGACCCTGTCTCAAGAGACAAAACAAGCCGTTAATAGTAAATGAAACAAAACAAATTCAAAGACAATGAGAGGCAGGGAGGGACAACTTGGTGGGAGTGTTAGAATTCCCAGCATTCAAAGTCTGCTTATACATTTTCTCTATATAAACATGTATACACATTCATACATTAGCACTAGGCAGGCTGTGCAGAAACGTGTGGAGGCTGCTGTAGGCTACCGATGCCATGTTTTCACAAACATTAAACTGTTGACATGGAAGGAACTCTCAGGGGTAATCTATTTTAAAAATAAAACCCTGGACTGTAGGAATGGGTTCTGACTACTGTCTGCAAGGGAGACATGTGTTGAGGGACAATCCGGTCCTCCTAAAGTACAGAAATGACCCTGTCTCCATCACCCCCCCCCCCTTATGCCCCGATGCTAGCTCTGTTTCTGACATCTTGCTTCATTGTGTAATTATGGAGAATCTCAAACGAGAGCCACTTCTGCAGGCCGCCGCTGGAATATCAAGATGAGAGTCTCCGGCCATTTGTCTTCGGAGGTTTCTCTCCCAGGCAGGGAGAAAAGCTGCAAGTGGGTGTTTGATCACCAGCCAGGAAGAAGAGAGAGAACTCTGGATTTCACAAAAGGAACAAAGGTTCATTAATGGCACACTCCTGCACACCAGACAAAACCAAGAGTCAGTCCAGGAGGACAATTAAGCTGTGCAGGTCAAGGACCAGACACAAGCCTTCAGATCTCTGAAAATCCATTAGACGAAATCTTGACAAACATTTAAAATCTGTAATGATCCATCACTGGTGAGTTTTAAAAGTTGCTTTATTGTTGCTAAATGGCACTGGAGAAACAATAAAAGTCTAGTTCTCTGCAACATGAGTCCGTCAAAAAAAAACAAAACAACAAACAAACAAAACAAACAAACAAACAAAGCCCCACCACCAACAAAAAACCCTGAAACTTTGAAACCATAACAATAATGATCACTTTTTAAAACCTGCTATGAGAATTTCCTATTCTCATCTTTTGTTCTTGCTATTTCCTCAGAAAGATTTGTGGCTTCAAGATTCTTGTTCCAACAAGCTTTGTCTTGGAACTGTAACCTACTGAATTTTTTCTCCATTCTGAACCCTTTTAGAGATTAAATTTCCTAATTTTTTGTTTTGTATTTTTTTACAACAATTTTTAACTTTAAATGTATTTTGATCATATTCTCCCTCTCCTCCAAGCCCTTCGAGATCCTCTCTCTCCCCGACTCCCTACCCACCCAACTTTATTTCTCATAAAAACAAAAACCCAATATAACAACAAAACACCCTCAAACCAAGAAAACCAAACTAAAACAACACTCCAAAACAACAACAAAAGACACCAAACTGCAACCAAATAGAAGCACATAAAGCAACAGAAACAACAACAACAACAATGAAAAATCAAACCTGTAGTTGCGTCCACTGTATGTAGGTCAACTAAACATGAGGCCTACCTTAGAGTGATTGATATCCCCAGAGTTATTCCATTGGAGAAAATGGACTTTTCCTCTCTCAGCAGATATAAATGATAGTTCAGTTATTAACCTTTACCCCAGGGGCAAGGTTTTTATTCATTCATTTTTAAAAATATAAGAAGATAAAATATGGTAAGACCCAAACAATCACATCAAGGTTGGACAAGACAAACCAACAGGAGGAAAAGAGCTCAGGAGAAGGCACAAGAATCAGAGACCCACTCCTATGCTCACTCAGGCATCCCATAAATACACTAAGCTGGAAGCCAAGGTATATACAGAGGGAGGAACTGGAGCGGACCTGTGTGGGGCCCTGTGCGTTCTGTAAGTTCATATGGGCATTGCTCATGTTGAGTTAGAAGGCCTTGTTTTCTTGGTGTCTTTTTCTAGCTTTACCTTATTTTATATGTATGTTTTCTTGCACGGATGTCTGTGCACCACATATGTACTTGGAGCTCATGGAGATCAGAAGAGGGTGTTAGATCTCTGGAACTGGAGTTATAAATGGTTGTGAGCTGCCGTGTGGGAACTGGGAACCAAAAGCCAGGTCCTTTGCAAGAAAAACAAGTGCTTTCAACCATAGACCCACTCTCTAGCCCTGTTAAATTTTATTACATTTATTTATTGTGTATGTGGATACACGAGTGCACGTATACATGAGTGCATGCGTCCACAAATATGTTCCATGATGTGCATGCGGAGGTCAGAGGACAACTTGCAAGAGTCATTTCTCTCAGAACTTCCTCCATGTATGTCCCAGGGATCCAACTCAGATTGTCAGGCTTGGCCTCAAGCATCTTTACTGTCCCTGAGCCATCTTGCTAGCCCGCTTTCAGCACTTTCAATGTATGGTTTCTTCTAGAAAATTTTTACATCAAATTTATTAACTATAATTTGAATATAATAAAATGTACTCAAATTTACATATAGTTGATGGGTCTTGACAAGTGTGTAGATGCTATAACTGCCATCTCAATCAAGGAACAAATATTTCCAAATTACTCCAAAATGGCCCACCATGCACTTAACACTTGATTCCCACAACATAGTACACTTTTGATCTTTTTTTTTCTTTTTCTTATGACACTGAGTATCAAACCAAGGGCCTCAGAAACTCTAGGCAAATACTCCCCCTTTCATCTACACTCCCAGCTGCCCAGTCTTCTTTGGTCTTTCTGTCAGTTTTGGATTAGCTTGTTCTAAAGTAGACTTTCATCAGGGGAATAGTATATACTCTGATGTCCATCTTGTTTGGTTTGCCATAGTCTTCTGGTCTTATCTATGCTATTGCTAGGCATGGTAGCCCATGCCTTTAATCTTAGTACTCTGGAGGCAGAGGCAGGAGGCTCTCTTTGAGTTCAAAGCCAGCCTGATCTATAAAAGGAATTCTAGGCCAGCCAAGTTTACACAGTGAAATCCTGTCTCAAAAAACCCAAAAAACAAAAACAGAAAAAAGAAAGAAAGAAAAAAGAGAAAAAAGAAAAGGAAAGAAAAGAGAGAAAGGAAAAAAGAAAAGAAAGATATGAAAGACCCCCAGAACTGGGGAGATCCTTACTCAAGTCTCGGGATGACGCGACCACCCAATGACTCATGAGAGACCGAACTTGCTGCAATCACATGAGGTTTATTGGGGATACCAGTACCGGATCGATCTCGTGACCTTGCCAGTCAGAGGAGTTCGACCCCGAACACAAGAAGTGTGGGGTATTTAAAGGAAGCTGGGGGTGGAGAGAGGGTTACCAAGGAAATAGAACATAAACAGTGGAAAATTTCAGAGGGACCCAACCCAAGGTACTCAGTTAGGGAGGGAAACATATTCATTCTAGGAATGTAATCTTCATCTATAGGTTGGCAGGGTGGAGAGTCTCATAAACCAGAAGACCTTCATTCTTAGTTCTGCCCTTACAGTGGATCTTTCAGGAGAGGTAGGTATCGGGAACCAGAGCCCTGAGGCTCTGGGTTAGCAAAGTTCCTGGAACTAGCTACTCCACCTTTTTTGGCTTGTGAGAGGTTTTCCATGCCCCCTTTTAGGTAAAAGTTATACATTATACATTCTAAGATTCTCCAGCCTTTCAGATATAATTTCTGCTGTTGTGTACAGAATTACCCCTCACTATTGCTAGATTGTTGTCTTAGTCAGGGTTTCTATTCCTGCACAAACACCATGACCAAGTAGCAAGTTGGGGAGGAAAGGGTTTATTCAGCTTACACTTCCACATTCCTGTTCATCACTAAAGGAAGTCAGGACTGGAACTCATGCAGGTCAGGAAGATGCAGAGGCCATGGAGGGATGTTACTGGCTTGCTTCCCCTGGCTTGCTCAGCTTGCTTTCTTATAGAACCCAGGACTAGCAGCCCAGGGATGGCACCACCCACAATGGGTTCTCCTACCCTTGATCACTAATTGAGAAAATACCTCACAGCTGGATCTCATGGAGGCATTTTCTAAACTGAAGCTCCTTTCTCTGTGATAACTCCAGCCTGTGTCAAGTTGACACACAAAACCAGCCAGTACAATTATATTCCATTTTACTAGTTGATACTTGTACTTTATGTTGGAAATTTTGGATATTCCCGACATTTACTAATACAAAATTAAGAGGAATATCTGTGTCTATTGTTTGTGTGAAATATACTTTCTTTTAAAAACCAATCCAGGCTGTCGTGATATCACTGTTGTTAATCACATTTGTTGCTCTTATGAAGAAGGGAACTGGGGTTCAGTTCCCAACCTGTTATGTGGTGGTTCACAAATATCCGGAACACCAGGTTCCAGAGGATCCAACACCCTCTTCTGACCTTCACAGGCAGTAGGCAGTCACATGGTGCACATAATATACTCATAAACATAAATAAAAACATAAATTTCAATTCATTTGTTACTACATTTAAGGTGCACGGCATACCTTGATGCACCTAGATATGGCAGAATAGTTGCTACTGTGAACAAATTACAAATCTCTCATCCTCTATACTTGGCTTCCTTTGTGTGTCTGGCAAAAGCACTCGCTTGCTGCAGTTTTTCAGTATACAATATAACGATTTCTACAATGGCCTTCATATCCTCACTTCAGTGTCTAGACTGACGCAGCCCACGTCTTTGTGTTCGTGTGCTTTGATCGGCATCTTCCCATCCCCACCCATCTCCTCGCTTCTGGTCTTCACTCTTATAACTTCAGTTTCTCCCTTGCCTCCCCAAAAGAACCCTGCTTAGAGTGAGCCTTTACTGAGGCTTCTAAGATCGGCCTAGCACCAATCGCTGGTCTGACATCTGCACCAACTGTAGAGCTGCAAGCTTAGGAGAAGCACCAGTCACAGGGTTTCTGTTGTGTTCTTGAGGAGGCTCAGCCCTTTTTACAGCAAGGGTGGCCGCGGGATGGGTGTGGTCGCCTAGGATCCGCAGAAGTGTGTCGCGGCCTAGGCAAAGTCCGACAGAGCTGAGGCAGTTTGACCCGAGTGGCGATGGGAGCAAGGCCTCCTGAAGCAGAAGTTGGAAGCTGGAGCTTCCAAAGCACTGAGGGTTTCAGCCGTTCCTTAAAGCTGAAGAGGAGCTTCTTTGGAGCGTATTCTAGGCTATTTGTAGGACAGCTGCCGTTTAAGGCAGCCATGCGGGTGTGTGTTTGTGTGTGTGTGTGTGTGTGTGTGTGTGTGTGTGTGTGTGTTTGTTGTGTGTGTGTGGTCTGTCTCTTGAGGGCCCTGCACCCACTCTGGACAGCTCTCTCATTCATAAAACAAATAAAACATAAAAGGGTACTTAGCATAAAGACCTAGGAAATTAACATTCTTAACAAAAATTAACAGCATTTGGTTCCTGGGCAAATCCTACTTAGGAAAAGCTGGGCCCCTCTGACTATCACGTGAAGAGTGACTAAAGACTTCCCCATTCTTACTCATGTGTATGTTGAACTTTCCCAGGTGACCTCTGACCTGTACACTAAGGGAGGAAGCCACAGAACTTCCACACATTCCTCGGATTTAATTCTCTACCCTGTGACTCACAGAAACGTTTAAATCTGAGGAAGGACAGCTGACCCATCGACACACTTCACGCTCCTGAGACCTGTGTTTAGATGAGATATGTCACAGTTCTTTAATTTTTTTATTTTTTGGGTTGTTTTGGGGGTTTTTTGTTTTGTTTTTTGTTTTGTTTTGTTTTTGTTTGAGACAGGGTTTCTCTGTGTAGCCCTGGCTATCCTGGAACTCACTCTGTAGACCAGGCTGGCCTCAAATTCAGAAATCCACCTGCCTCTGCCTCCCTCCCAAGTGCTGGGATTAAAGGCATGCACCACCATTGCCCGGCACTATTCTTTATTTTTAAATATACTTATTAATGTAAACAAATTGAGGTAAACCTTTCTAATCCTCTGATAGCAGTAAATGCATGGCATTCAACTTATATTTAAGCTCTGTAATAGTGTGATCTTCGGGTAATACATTAAGATATGATACATTGTACCATGCTTGATTCTGAGGACAGGTCTATACTGTCCCGGCTAGCTTTCCCTGTCAACTTGATACAAGCCAGGGTTATTTGAGAGTCTCAACGGAGGCATTGCTTCCATCAGTATAGCCTGTGGACATGTCTGTAGGGCATTCTCATAACTGAAAATTGATGTAAGGGGGCTCAGCCCACCAAAGGTGATAAAAAAAAAAATCACTGGGCAGATGGGGCTGGGAGGTATAAGATAGGCAGCTAAATCTAAATGAGCCTGGGAGCAAGCCAGTAAATAGCATCCCTCGGTCTCTGCTCAGGTTCTTGTCTATAGTTTCTTGCCTTGATCCAC
>NW_022196906.1:99284528-99319896 GCF_008632895.1 Mastomys coucha
GGGGGCTGTAACTCAGAAGACTAAGATGAAATTAATCTTTTCTTTCCCAAATGATTTTTGGTCGGAGTATTTTATTACAGCAACAGAAAAGCCAAGTAGGGCATGTATGTATTCTAAAATGCAGAGGGGAAATTTAATTTTATTCTAAGGCATCTAAAGGCTTCAGGTTGTCTTCCTGCCTGTTTACTCTCAGGGTAACAAGTTTGTGTTTATCTTTTCATGTTTTGCTTCTCGGTGAGACAATAGGAAATGGGAAATATGGCCTCTGAATTCTCTTAGTAAACAACATATGGTGTTTATGTCCAGGAAATTAAAAGCCTGATCATATACGTCCTCCTCCTTCTCCTCCTCCTCCCAGCATCAGGGATCAATTGAGCCTCAGGCTCACGGCTCTCCCACTGAGCTGCCCCCCCAACCCCCGCTCCTGTATTGCCTCTTTTTTTAACAGTCCCCATAATTGTTTCACGTGCTCTCGAAGCTTCTGATAAGTATCATGCAATTTGCAGGCCTATTGAAGTTCAGTGTGGAACAAATGAATAGCTGCGCTATGATTTCCTGTCCCTGGTTGCTCAGTTTCAACGCTTATGCTCAGGAGGCTTTCTGCCTTCAACAGTGGCTCCCACAGCTAGCAAACTACCTAAAGCAAGTGTCTCTGTTCCCAGCCTTCCATGTTGAAAGACATTCTCCAGATAGTCTGGACATCCTGTGCACATCCAGCCTCACTTCCAATTCATCCTCCCCAAGGGTAAGCACAACCTTGACTGTATGATATTTGTCTCTTATTTTTTTTTTCTGAGTTTAATTTCCATGTTCCCCTTTCTCTTCTTCTTTGCAGTTGCTCGTTTTCTATTTGTTGATTTGGTTTAGTCATTTTGAGACAGGATCTTTGCGGAGTATTAGACCTTGAGAGGAAGCTTGGTAAGGTCAAGCTAAGGCTAGAAGTCCCAGAGACCCCTGGTGCCGGGAGCTTCACCTGCTTTCGGCACCAGGCCCTGCCCTGTAACTGCAGTCCCCTATAGAAAGATTTGTAGTTATCAGTCACATAGAGGCAACACCTCAAGCCCTTCCTCGTGTAGTTGAGACATCCCAAACATCTCAGAACAATCAATAGGAAGCACCTACTGTCAGACCCCAACCTACCCCAAAACTGTATGTAAGATCCTATCCAGACAGAATACAGGTGTGTGGTAATTACTTTGTCATCCGAGAGCATCTGTCGTAAGAGCTGTAACACTGCCAGGGAAGAGAACTGCTCTGGAGAAACTTTCCCTGCACTACTCTCGCTGGCTAGACAGCCTTCTGCTGGCTCAGTCCAGCTTGGCTCAGCACAGCCAGTGTGGTGTCTTAGAGCAACAGCAGTGATAGCAGCTGTGGTGGCAGCAGCAGCAGTGGAGGTGGCAGAGGCAATTCCCCCCTTCCTGCTTGATGCCTTTCCTCTTTGCTTGAACCCTCCAACCTGGCCCAGCCATAGATCTCCAGGGATAGCCTTCGGTACACAGGCCTACAGGTCTCAATGCAGCTTAGGCTGGCCTTGAACGGTTCCTCTTGCATTCGCCTCCCGGATGCTGGTACATATAGTCATATACCCCCATGCCCGCTTTCTTGAAGCTACTTGTTATAGACCCACATATGCTCCAGATAATTTCCCCTGTGGTTTTTCATGAGTGAGGTATACCCATTGATTATATTTCCCTTTAAAGCATTCCATCTGCCCTTTTTACTTCTGTAAATTAGTATTTACATCTTAAGTCCTCTTCAGTTTCAAGTTTTAGCAAGCCTATCTCATGGGTGGTGGTGTGTATCTCATCAGAAAGAAAGCCTGTGGTGTGTTCTCCTTTCTCTTCCTGTTCCCTCAGCACCTATGGACGCTCAATGACCACACAGTCTCCAAGGACTGCAAGGTGACAAAGTTGTCCTCACAACCTCCTTCTTCTGTTTGTAGAATCTTCATCCTTTCCACTCTTTGCTTTAATAGTGATTGTCCTGGTTAGTTTTCTACTGCTGTGGTAAAACAACACAGCCCAGGCAACTTATAAAAGAAAGCATCTAATTTAACTTACAGTTTCTGAGGGTTAGAGTCCATAATGGTAAAGTGAAGAGCTGAGAGCTCACTCCTTCATCCACAACCAGGAGTGAGGAAGGGAGGGAGGGAGGGAGGGAGGAAGAAAGAGAGAAAGAGAGAGAGGAAGAGAGAGAGAGAGAGAGAGAGAGAGAGAGAGAGAGAGAGAGAGAGAGAGAGAGAGAGACTGGGAATCTCAGGAGTCTTTGTAAACTCAAATTCCAGTGCCCTACTCCAGTAACATACCTCCTGCAATAAGTCCATACCTCCTAATCCTTCCCAAACAGTTCCATCAGGTAGGGAACAAGCATTCAAATATATGAGCCTATGTGACCATCCTCTTTCAAACCACCACAATGATTAAAATTGTATAAAAGGTGAATCTTTCTTTTATTTATTAAATTTTAAAGCAAATTATTGATTCTATGGTTTCTCTAAAATTGCCAGTCAGCTTTGTGGAGTAATGTGCATGATAATGAATGAATGGATTTAAAGATACTTGATATAAGTCCCCAGGTAAACACCACTCTCATTTGTGATAGTTATCTCATCTTTAGGACTCAAGATAGCTCCATCTCCTCAAAAGACATTTTTTAACGTTAGCCTCTGCTGACAAACTCATGGCAATCCACTTAGCCTCCCAAGTGCAGGAATTACAGACATGAGGCACCTACCATGCCCAGCTTCAAAGTCTTTTCAGCAAGATTATGGATGTGAAGAAGGCCAAGAAGTGACACGCACCTTTCATCCCAGCACCCAGGCAACAGAGGCAGGAAGATCCCCTGTAAGTTTGAGGCCAGCCTGGTGTACAGAGTGAGTTCCAGGGCAGCCAGAGCTAGACAGAGAAACCCTGTCTTAAGAAACAGACAGGCAGGCAGACAAACAAAGCAACAAAAAGAATAATATGGATGTTAGAAAAGATCAGGAAGGATTTGGGTGGCTCACTTTTTGCTACAAGTCCCATTGTACTTCAATATTGTTAGTCTCCTAAGCATGGGTGAGAGGATTCACCAAGGACAAATAGTGTTAGAATGTGAGCCACGGGAGGTGTCCGTTACTTCAGAAGAAAGTGAGCCGGATAGGTCCAAGCTGTCATTCTTGCTGTTGGGTAACCACTGGTGACCTTGAAGAGGAGCTACCTTCCATTCTGGATGCTGCACAGCTGGGCCTTGACACGAAGTCAGCCTCTGGAGCACTCGGGTGTCTCCATTTATGTCCTTATCTTTTGTCCTTTCTTACAGCTTCCCTTCCCATACTGTTGAAAGACCTTAGAATAGAGACAGCTTTAAACCTTGTAGGAGCTTTTCGGGTGATTGAGTAAAGGGCCCGTAGTTTTGACTTAGCTAATTACTTTGTGTCTTGTTATTTGCTTGTGTGTTATTTGCTTATGTGCTTGTCTATATGTCTGTGCCTGTGCAGGTGCATGCTCCCACACACAGGCAGAGGCCAGAAGAAGACACTGCATTGCTCCAAGCTGGAACTACAGGCATCTGCCTGGCTCCTTTAGGGGGTCTGAGATTTGAACTCCAATCATCTTGATTGTGCAGCAAGCACCCTTAAGAGCTAAGCCATCTCTCCACCCCTGAATAAACCATTGTAAGCAGGAAAAGTGACCCATATGGTAAGCATCTGTAGAGTGATCGTGTAAGGCTCTCAGACCCTCCGATGCTGGTGCATTGGCTTCGGACCACTTTAACCTGGTAATACTTCATGTAAGAAAGAATCTCATTGTGTAGCCCCCCACAGGCCTTGAACTTGAGATCTTCTGCTTCCCCAGTGCTCCGAGTTATTCCCAACTAAGAGGCTGAAACAAATTCTTTCCCCTATTTTAAGAGATTGGCTCAGAGCCCACAAGTGCTAGGCAAGCACCCCACCACAGAGCTATATCCCCAATCCTTCACAGTGATTTAAAAACCTGAACATACAGTTTCTTTTTTGCACTATGTCTGTCTTTTGACCTCTTTCAGTGCAGAGGTGGCCATCACTCACATGTGGGTGGGTATCTTTCTTCATCAAGTTTTGTGTTTATGCCTTGTAGTTATTTTTTTGAGGAAAGTATTTAGAATTGTGAGTTTTTCAAGGTTTTTATGAACATTGTACTGTGGGACCAGGGAGCCATGGGGCCTGGAGGAGCAGGCCTGGAGCAAGAGTGGGGTCAAGGCTTGTCTAGATCCCAGAAATCTTGTCCTGAGATCGGCAGGAGTAGGATTGCTGTCCCTCTGTCCCTCTGCCCTGGGTCGGCCTGTCCTGGCACATGTAGCCTTGTGCTCCCGCCTTTGGCTCACCAGAGAAGGTCATGTAGCTGGTTGCCAGGTTAGATTTCTTCTCCTCTTATAAGACTTGTCCAGCAGTACCTAGAGTTTCTTTTTATGTAAATGAGGCATGTCCAGTACCCTGGCCCTGGCCAATGATGTACACTTACCCTATATTCCCTACTTAGCCCTCAAAGGTTTAAATAGCCTTTGTTCCCCCAATAAATTAAACCAGTTTCCCGAAGCTGTTTCTAGTTGTGTGTTCTTGGCCCAAGCACTCACTGACAACCAAGAACCTTCCTGCACCTGTGGAGAGCTGCGAAGCGCCACACCTCAAAGATGGCGCTGGCCGCCGCCCCCCGCCAGTCTGATGGCGAGCACTCTTGAAGTAAACAACTCCTTATTTGGTTATGGGCTGAGTCAACTGGCTTGCTTCCGCTATGTGGGCCTGTTAGATAGCACCACGTGGCTTTACCTGGGTGGCTGACCATACAGTATTTAACCTGTGGGTTGGCTTTCCTCGGGGTCAGTCAGAAGATTCTTCAAGGTTCCTGAATAAACTGCTGGAGAAGAGCCCGAGAGTGTGTTGCGTCATTCTTGCTGGTCGAGGGTGGTCGCGACATGCACCCACCCACCTGGCTAAGCTTCCCTCCCTAGTCCAGCCCAGTATGCAGTAGAGCCTGACTACCCAGAGAAGAGAAGCAGGCACAGGGTGGGATCATACTACACTTGCTTTTCTCACTGAACATTTTGTTTGGGGACACTATGTTGATACCCTAAGTTTATTAGTGTTCATTAGCATCATCATCAATGGAATATACCTTGGTTTATTTGTCCAATCCCTTGATTATTAACATGTATGCTTCTAATCTTCCCTACTATCACATAACGCTTCCAATAGCATCTTTAAATATGCAACAGAGAGAATTTCTGTAGGGATCAATGTACAAAAGAATTTTTAGGCCACAGAACATCCTATGTCTTCAATGTTTGTTTTTGAGACATGATGTCATGCAAGCCAGGCTTTCCTCCAATCCCAATCCTCCTGCTTCTACCTCCATCCTGGATGCATAGGAGGGTGCCACCAAGACCAATGAGATTGAAGGAGGGTGCCACCAAGACCAATGAGATTGCAGAAGGATGTCACCAAGACCAATGAGACTGCAGAAGGATGTCACCAGGGCCAATGAGATTATAGGAGGGTGCCATGAAGGCCAACATATCTTCAACTTTAATAACAACTCATTCATTCCTACATTCACTTATGATAAACACACTCGTCAATATTTATTGAGGTCCCACATGTGCCATGAATATTATGCAGAAGACTATGGAGAAGTTTAAAAAGTTAAATGATTTGGAATATCCGCCATTAAGTGCCGCGGACCGGGTTTGTTGCGGAGACCCCAATTTCCACGGGATGAGAATTCTGGCCAGGTGGGCAATAAGTCGGCGGATGACAAACAGACTCGACATAAGAGTGTGGTGAATAAGTACCCATGGAAGGAATGGCAGAGATTAACTATGGAGCAGAGACTGAAGGAAAGACAAACCAGTCTAAATATAGTTAGTTATCTCCTGAGAGGCTCTGACAGTACCTGACTAATACAGATGTAGAGCCATCCATTGAACTGAGTACAGGGTCCCCAGTGAAGGAGTTTGAGAAAGGACCAATGGAGCTGAGGGGTTTGCAGCCCCTTAGGATGAACAACAATATGAACTATCTAGTACCCTCAGAGCTCCCAGGGTCTCAACCACCAACCAAGGTCTGCACATGGTGGGACTGATTGTTCTGGCAGTGCATGTATAGTGGAGGATTGCAAATTCGATCATCAATGGGAGGAGAGGACCTCAGCCCTGTGAAGGTTCTCTGCCCCAGTGTAGGGGAATGCCAGGGCCAATAAGCAGAAGAGGGTGGGGTGGCAGGCATGGGGAGTGAGGAGGCAGCTGGGGTTTGTTTTTGTTGTTTTTGTTTGTTTGTTTTTTAGAGGGGAAACTGGGAAGGGAGAAATTTACATGTAAATAAAGAAAATATCTAATAAAAATTAAAAAAAAGAGTGTGGTGAATATGAATATATTTGTACAAGGTGAAATTCAGGCTTAAATAGCATACAGCAAGCAGGGCAGATGGCAGGAGTCACGTAGGCAGGCGGAGGCTCAAGACTGAGGTCACATAGGCAAGTGACGGCCACATCAAGGTTAGTAGGGTCAGGTAGCCATGTGTGAAGCAGGCAGAAGAGCAGTGGAGCCCTCTCTGTTGAGGCTATTTTGGTATTTCTATGCTAATTCTCTGGTTCTGCTGGAAGCAATGACTAGGAGGTTCCGACCTAACACTTCTAGCTAATGTCCTTGAGTGAGGGAAGCCTTTCGATTACTCTCTAGTATGTAAAACATTTCTAACTATTGTGGGACTGCCCTAAGGAATATGCTTGACCTCTGTTGCTAGCTCTAGCAAGGCAGATTCCTTGAGAGAAATTCCAAGCTAAAGACAGCTTGGAATTGAATTAGGATAGTTTGGAAACATTGTGCTAGCCAGGAAATGATGCCCAGTCTTAGCCATTTATGAATCATTTCTTGGGGTACCTTTATGCCTAAATAAGAGGGCACATTAACGTTTGGAAAGACTAATCTGGAACACGTCTGAGTTAGGAGATACCAGCGACTGTCTGAATATCCAGGAGCATCCTTATTGCCTCTAATCCTAATCAGGCTTTTACCCCCAATATTTTGGATTTGACTGGAGTAGACGGGTGGGCGTGGCAATTAAGGAGAAAAAAGAAAAGCTACATAACCAAATTAATTCAACAAAGTTTTCAAGTACAAGCAGAGAAAAGGGAAGAATGCTTCCACAAAGCAGTAGATGATAAGGAAAGAAAATATTTCCTTTACATTTTATTTATTTATTTTTAAAATGTCCTTTATTTTTATTTTATGCATATGTGTGTTTGCCTGCATATATGTTTCAACATCTGTGCATACTGTGCCAAAGAGGGCAAAAGAAGGTGTTGCCTACTCTGGGGCTGGAGTTACAGATGGTTGTGAGCCACTGTGTGGGTGCTGGGAATTGAACTCAGATCCTCTGGAATAGCAGCCAGTGCTCTTAACTGCTAAGTTGTCTCTCCAGCTTCCAGTTCCTTTAAATTCTTCCAATATTTTTATTTTAAATTGTGCGTGTATGTGAGTATGTGTGTCTGTGTCTGCGTGCCCGTGTTTCTGTGTGTATGTATAGGTATGAGTGGCGGTCAGAGGACAACTTTAAAGTCCTTTTTCTCTTCCCTCCTTTACAGGAGTCTAACCAGAGGTTGGACCCATGTCCCTAGGCAGGGCAACAAGGACCTTTACCCACTTTAAATTCTAACAGGTAGTTATTGTTAGACCAAGCCAGGAAGTTGCTCCTTAGTTATGAATGACACGGAGAGGAGAGACCTGGGAACATGGTCAAGTAGGGATGTGTGTCTGAAACAATTGCTTTGCACAATTGTCCTCCCATATCCCTCTCCCCCCACCAGATAATGATCAGTGAAGCTCGAGGTCCAGCTCAGAGAAACAAGAGGAAGTTGGTTACCCAGGCCTGGCTACCCAGGAGCCTCTTCAGCCACATTGCTTATCCATCTGGACTAGTGTGGAAGTTATTTTAAGGAACTCTGCCAAGCTGCACAGCTGCTGCCTCATTTGCCAGCTCCTACGTCTGGCTTGTTGGCTGGTTTTGCTCTTTGTTCTAGGTCATGTGGGCAGTCCTATCTTTGGTATTGTCTTAGCTATTATGCCCGATTCTTTTCTTAATCCTTCTTAAAAGAAGACCATTTCCTCTGAGCCACATTCAAGCGGTAAAAGTGTAAGACTCATCCATATGATATGGAACTCGTCCCCTAGAAATCATATCTCGTTTGCTTTCCTGTGGCTGTGATAAAGCAATGACCCAATGCATCTTGGGGAGGGAAAGGTTTATTTCAGCATACAGGGTATGCAGTCCTTCACTGGGGTAAGTTACGGCAGGAACCAGGAAAGAACCCTGCATGCTCAATTGCTTTCTCCCGTTCACACTCAGCAGCTTTCTCCTACTTTATACCAATGGCTCAGGGGTGGCGTACATCCACATCAGTTAACAATCAAGATAATTCTCCACAGTCATGGCCATGGGTCAATTTGATCTGAGCAATCCCACAATCAGAACTCCCTCTTCTCAGGTGACTCTTGATTGTGCCAAGTTGACAATAAAATTAACCAGGGTGCTTGGGTGAATGTAAAGTTACGTCTGTTGTTGGTGTTAGCTTTTGTTTGTCTGTTTGTCCCTACGACAAAATATCTGAGCAAAATAACTCAATGGAAGAAAATTCCTGGTTTCAGAGTTTTGAGAAATGTGCTAGAGTCGAACAGCTCACCCTGTGGTATGGAAGGAAGCCAGGAAGCAGAAGCGGGAGGGAGGGGGAGAGAGAGGGAGCTGTGAGGGAGGGGGAAAGGGAGAATTAGTAAGCCTTTTCCTTTAGTAAGAATTAGTAAGAATTTTCCTTTTTCATTCCATCTACGCTGGAGCCTAGGGGATGGTGACATCCACAGTCAGGGTGGCTGTTTCTTCCTTAGTCAATCGAATTGGGAAGCTGCCATGCAGACACACATCTGCAGGTGCACCTGACTAATCTGACTGACTGACATTTCTCAATCCAATCAAGTTGACAATGAAGACGAACTAACACAAACCCTTAAAGAGAGGATCCAGAAAGGGTGACCCAGTCTCAATGATTCAACCGCAAGGGTGGCCAGAAGACACGAACTCATTGTCCCAGCTACTGGATTAATAGGCCACACTTAAGTGCTGAAAGCATGCCCAGGACTGATATTTATCACCAAATGCGTGCCAGAGCTTTGGCCCACTTGGCGCGAAGCCCGCATCCTCTGCCTTGCTTTCCTGGTTGCGCTACTAATTTGCATCCCACGCATCAGCAACTCTAAAGCGTGATGAGAATTCTGGCTGGATCAAGAGTGATTTATCCATCTCCACAGGAGTGACCAGCTCACTGGCAAGGCAGCAGCACTTTTGTACCCTTGCCAAGGTTCACCACCAGGGAGAGATAATTAAAGCCAGGCATGAAGCGCTGAGGTCTTTGAAAGCCTCCCATAACGTTACCTCTGCTTCAGGATTTGAAGGGGAAAATCAAAGGTCACCCTCTAAAGAGTCAGAGAGCATCAAAACCAGCCACCTTTAAAGCACTTCTACTCATAAAACTCCTGAGAGACGGCTTATCATAATTCAAGGAACACCTGCCTGTCTCTCTCCACATTCCCCTAATAAATTTCTTTCGCCCCTAGACAAAGATATCCTCTGTCACCCTGCCAAGTCCTTACCTACATCCTGGATCTACATTAGTAAAAGAGCACAGATGGATATTAATTGCTGGCGTCAGAGAGCTCAGCCTTCTTGGATATGGGGAAATTAGCTTCTTTATGGGTTAGGTCTTTCCTGGAATCCACAGTCAAGCATGGTACACAGCTAAGTTGAATCTAAGATTCTAAACTAGGGAGGAAGAATCTTGGTCATGGCTTCATCTTGTTTTAGAGCCTTATGTTCTGTTTTCTGAGAAATCCTGTCCCTGGGAAACGAAGGCCAGGACAGTGAGGTCACTCAACCTGACAGAAGAGGGCAAGAGATGGAGCTGTCGTGGAGGACAACAGAGGGGTGTGGTGTGGTCCTCAATATGACTGAATGAGAATTCCAGACAAAGAGGTTTGGAAGTCAATGTCACGTGTGGGTGTGTGACACAGTATTGTGAGCAAATTTGGAGACAGCGTCACCAGACCAGCCAGTTACATTTCCTTTGCCATCTGTGGGACAATACACAGGCAAGTTAGAGCCATTTCAAGGGACTGATATCGGATGTATTTGTTTTTAACTGTCTGTGTTCATTTAACTCTACTTTTCTGGTATATTCTGTGTGTAAGATGCAAGGCAGAATTCCACAACTGTCTCTGCAGGGCTCCCTCTTCAGTGAACCAAACACTGAGATGTTTGATCAAGTTCCACAGGTTTTGGCACTGAGGTATGGGGAAAAAGAGAGAATAGTGGAACTTTCTTGGAGACATGTGGAAAGTGCCCGAGAGAAGCAGTGATGGGCGGGCAGACCGGAAGTGGTCTCGAGTCTAACAGTGGGAGGGGAGTCAGTCAGTCAGGTGGATGCTACCACGCCGAGTTTCTCTGTGTCTGTTAGCCTGTTCTTCAGCTCGTGGTTCTTTTACTGCAGCTGCCTCATCTCGGCGCAAGTTGGCCCTTAAGTGTTGTAACAAAGAGATGTTCTCGTGGAAAGATACCATGAGTTGTGTTCAAATGCCAAGCAGCCTAGCCCAGCCTTTGCCTGCAGCAGCACAATCTCGGTGGTTCGAGAATGGAGGAACTCTGAACCAGGGATTTGTACGCTGTCTAGTAAGTGGGCTCTAGGAGCTGGAAATGAGAAGATGGATGAAACTTTTCTGAGATTTCTGAGTACCTCCATTGAAATAAAAATACAAAAGGCTTCTAAAATCAGAGAGCGTGTTCTAAAATAAGAGAGCGTGTGGTTGGCTCTTCCATAGAAAAGGGTGATTCCCTTTAAGATCAGAGAGACAGTAGCTGGTACATGAAAGGAAAAGGGAAAACAATGGAGAAAAGACATGCAGTGCAAGTGTGCATGCGTGCCGGGGGTGGGGTTGGGGTGGGGCCCGCGCAGGCGCAAGTGCAAGCCAGAGGGCATACTCAGATGTCATTCCTTAGGTATGATCTACAATTTTTGAAGACAGGGCCTCTCATTGGCCTGGAACTTGCCAAGCTAGGCTGGCTGACCAGTGAGTCCCCAGGGGTCCATCTCTTTCTGCCTCTCCAACACTGAGACTACAAATGTATGTTACGGTACCTCCTTTTTACCTGTGTGTTGGCTCTCAATCTCACTCAGGCAAGCTATCTCCCTCACCTCAATATATCTATTTTTAAAAGGTATTTGCAAGCAGATAGTGTCCTGTTATGGGAAGAGGAGCACTCTGAAGTGAGTTTTCCGCAGTACCCCTATTTAGATGTGGAGCTGAGAAAGGACCTACACAACCCTTATATCACCGCAATGTAGTTCTCTCAGAGTCCCTGATGATTCGGGCAAAGCTTTGAATGGAGTCATCTGGAATAGTCCCAGAGTGACAGAGCAGATCATGTCACTCCTTTAGAAGCCTGTACTGCCCTCTAGCCCTGGACCCCCCTTTCACATCCTGCAGCAATAGCAGGTACTGGTAGATATTCTTAGCCAACAAAAATGAGTATTGGATGGGCACAGAGTTCTTGTGCCAATCTCATTTCAGAGCCAAGTATTAGCATTTAGTTTAGACTGAGATTACCCTGGGCAGAGAGGAGCCAGGTGTTACACTTCAGACTCTGAGGGACTCGTGTTCTGGTCCTAGTGTTGTCAATCAAAGAATACTCGGATAAGGGAGTGTTGCAATGCCAGGACGAGAGGTGTGTTGAGGTGGTCATCGGTAGCCTGTAGTTCTCAAGCATGACGAATTGCCAGAATCACCTAGGGGGCTTTTTTAAATGGAGCGTCAGAATCTTCTAGAACTTGAACTGCCAACAAGAAGCTAGCCTTCCTCTGATTATCAATAATGTTTAAAACTTTAGATAAGCAAATTGAGGCTACTGTTACGCTGTAGGTGATGTTATCCTGTGACCAACGTCTCCTTTCTTATGGAGGTCCTGGGTTTTTGGTGTACATTAGCGATGGGAGTTTACTTTGGGGTCTTCCAGAGCACACCTGGGAGAGGTGGGTGGGCATAGCTTCTCAGCTTCCTGTCTGACTATATTGTCTAGTGGTCATGGCAAGCCTTATGTTCCAAGAGTGTATCATAGATGGGTCCATGCCATCTCTAGTTTCATAAGAACATGCTGCTATTTGTTCCCTAACCAGTTCTATTACTTGGCCAGGCAGGATCAAATAAGCAGGTGAGGTTGTTTGTTTTCAAAGGGGAGCTGTGAGTTCCCCAAGGCAAGGGATATAATGGTAGCGTTGGAGGTGGTGATGGTGATGGTGACCATCTCAGAGACACTGGAGATAGCCACAATGCAGGAATAGCATCTATACTCTCGGAGAGTACTGAGGTAGCAGGGAGTGCCTGGGCTGGTTTGCCATTGATCTTCTTCGCTTGACAGGTGTGTGAGTCAGCTACTTTCAAAAGGCTAAGAACAGAGCGAACATATATAAATCAAGGTTTTATAAATTAAATATTTCCATTTAACTCACACTATAATTTCAGAGGCATTAAATCTTTACTCAGATGACCTTTCAGAGATGGACTATTTCAGCCTTCAGTTAGCACTGCCTACCGTGTCTGGAACACACAGTTATTTTGTAAAAGAACTAAGGATTACTGGAATTTATACTTAAGTAATCATTTCATATAAAGCAATTTCTGTGCCTGAAAATGCATTCAATATTCCTATTTTTCATCAGATGACATTTTTTTTCATTGAACATTCCAGGAGAAATATGCTAGACCAGGAGAAATATGCTAGACCATCCTCAGACCTCAAAGTTTAAGAGGTGAAAACATGTAAAGGCCTTTAAGAGACAAGTTATCTCTATATTCTGTTTTTTTTTTTTTTTTTTGCCTTTGGTATGTTAGCAGATCATTCAGTTAGGAAATGAAAATAAATGATAAAAATATGATAATGATGTTCTAGACATTTAAATGGCTAAAATACCATTTACTTCCTACAAGAAAAAAATTCTCCCTGGAGTTTAAAGTTCTTAGGGAAAATGGGCTCATAAAGACATCCAAAGATAAATCATATCATAAATTCTAATGTAAATTCAATAAGACAAATGGACACAATAAGCCTGTGTCCAGCTCAGCCCAACAACTAACGTTATCTTATTTTCTGTGTTCTTTGGTTGAGACAGGTCTCATGTAGTCCAGGCTGGTCTAAACCTTAGAGTGTAGTCATGGATGAAGGAAGAATGTAGCATGAAGTTGAGGATGCCCCTACTTCCTGGGTAGTGATGGATTACAGTCGTGTGCACCTCACATAGTGTGTGTGATGTCAGGACTTGAACCCAAGGCTTCACATCTATAAAGCACTCTACATTCTGAGCTACTTCCCCAGACTGTCCTATGTCATTTTTAGTAATTGTTGCCATTAATATCGTCTTTTTTCCTTCTTTCTTGGTTTTTCGAGACACAGTTTCTCTGTATAGCCCTGGCTATCCTGGAATTCACTCTGTAGACCAGGCTGGCTTCGAACTCAGAAATCTGCCTGCCTCTGCCTCTGCCTCTGCCTCACTCTTTAAACCAGGCTGGCTTCAAACTCAGAAATCTACCTGCCTCTGCCTCCCAAGTGCTGGGATCAAAGGCGTGCACCACCATTGCCCGGCAACATTGTCTTTTTTGTTGTTACTGAGCAACAGTATATGCCTAGTGCTTTCTTGTACCCACCACAGTCTCATGAGGTCTCCTTGTTTCTATTTTACAAAACAACATACTAAGGTCCAAGAGGTTTTGAAAAGTTCATCCAAGAATGAGTCCCAGCTCTAAGACCCAGACTCACACCTTCCTTTGGACGCTATGCTTGCCCACAGACGTGTATAATTATCTAGGGAACATTTGGACATCTGGATTCTTTTTTTTTTTTCTCACTTAACACTATATTACCAAGGTTGTTTATGCTTGTGAAACCACCTTCAAGTTTAGTGGAATCCTGTCCCTACCCGCTCAGATCCTCCCCCTGGCATGCCCTGCCCCCTAGTGGATTTCTGCTCATTTTGCCCACTCCCATCCCCCAGGAAGAGAAGGCATTTTTCTTTTTTTACTGCACAATTATTTGTTGTGACTGTTTCATCTTAAACATTTAAAAACATAAAAATGTTTTCTGTCACATCTCCTCCAGTGTTGAAAGATATGATTACTTCTAAGAGGACAGCTGGAAAGCTGTAAGGAGGGTCTGAATACAATCCAAAAATACAGTCCTGACGTTGAATTCAACATGGCTTCTCTGGTGTCTGAAGCTAATGGTGTATTTCCAACATCTCTCCCCAAATCACATTTAGGATGGCACTGAGATTCTTTGTAGACTCTCCTGGGTTTCCTAAGGAGATTGGAAATATATTTAAGGCAAGAAAGATATTCAAATAGATCTGAATTTGTTTTTTCCTGAGCTTACCTTAATTCCTCTGCCTTAAGTAATTTTCTAATGAATCCCTCTTACTTTGGTACTGCTAAAAACCATCACAGTATTAAAATGCATAATTGAATGGCCTTGGTTTAATTAGGAAGGACTTGGGTTAATATTGGATTAGACTGTAGAAAGCAACATGGATAGATTATTTTTAAGTGAATTAGGCCATTATTTTAGCCATTGTTCATCAAAAGAAGGAGAAGGAGAAGGAAAGGGAGAAGAAGCCGCCCTGAGTAAATTGCTGATGCTATCAAATGGATGGACGCTGACTGGTAAGTTATAATGCTCTATGTCCAGCCAGTGGGCCATGCTGAGGAGGGCTAGGGAAACCTGGGGGCTTCATCTTTATTAGAGATCTAGTTTTTAAAAACTTGGTATCTTTTAATTTTCGGGAAACAACCACCATAATAAAAGATAACCAGCAAAGACAGGGTTGTATGCAGCCTTCCGTAACTGGCAGAGTGGTACAGGCTTCCTAAGAACATGACATCTCTTCCTGACCTGCGTTAAGATTGTTTTCTTCTCCCGGGCTTGGATCTCAGGATACGGAAGAAAATGGTCAAACCTAACAAAAAGCAGTTTTTAAGACAGACACTCTTCTCAGCAGCATGTGAACAGGTGACACAGAGAGTGGAACAATGGTCGTAACAAAAATGCCTTCCTGATGGAAACATATGCTAGTGTAAACTGTGGGCTGTCCATTAGATCACAGATGGCTGTCACAGTGTTCAGCGTGTTACAGATGGGATCAGCTAGTGAGCCTTGCCAATCATATTCCAGATAGCGTGTAAATAACAAATGTCAAATTAGGTATTTCAGTTGGAAGACTTCCAATGTGTGTGTGTGTGTGTGTGTGTGTGTGTGTGTGTGTGTGATTTTCTAAGACTAAGCCTCACTATGAGGTCCTTGCTGGCTATAACTCACTATGTAGACCAAACTACCCTCAGACTCACAGATTCATCCACCTCCATCTGCCTCCTGAGTGCTGGAATTAAAAGTGTGAACTACCATACCCAGCTGGAGATACACATACATATGTACACACACACAAGTATGCATACTCATGTGTATACATGTGTGTATGTTTCTCTCCTGGCTTGTCCCGTAATGTGGCCCTGACATGTCTCAGTTGGAAAGGGTGTGTGGGTGTCTGTGTGCATGTATGTGTGTGTGTGTGCACGTGTGTGTGTGTGCATGTGCCCATGCATGTTCATGTGAGTATATACATGTATGTGTGCATGTTCCTGTGCATGTATGAGATCACGGATATTTATGCAGTGTGTATACATGTACCTGTGTGTGAATAGGGAGGTTAGAGGTTGGCAACAGTATCCATAGTTTCTATTTATTTTTTGAGATCTGGTCTCTGACTGAACCTGGAGCTCATTGGTGATGCTGGACTGGCTGGCAGTGAACTCTGAGACTCTGCCTTCCCTTCCCTCTCTGGCAATGAGGGTATTAGACTCCCACCCTGTTCCCTACTTACATGAGTGCTGGATTCCAAACACTCATATGTGCGCAGCAATACCCGTACTGACTGAGCCTTCTCCTCAGTCCCAAAAAGAGAATAATTTTTAAAAATTACTTTAGAGATGGGAGTGGTGATGCATGCTTAGCCCTTGTCGGGTAGGTAGAGATACAAGAGGATCATGAATTCCAGGCCAGCCATGTCTCAAAAAAAAGAAATCAAAATTACTTTAAATCACTAAGTGTGGGTGTTGATTTATTTCACAGTAATAGATAATAAAAACATTTGAGTTAGATCATCTATTCATATGTATATTTTAAACTTAAAGTAGTCCCAGTATTTATTGGTTGGAATTTGTCTATAATATTGATGTCACTCTACCCATCCCCACTGCATACAAGCTTCCTGTGAGGATAGAGAACCCCAACCCTCCTGAGGTATGCTAAAACAAAACAAAATTATCAAGACCCACTATCCCATCCCATAGGTCCCATCCTTCTCCGCCACACCACCATCTTTATCATGCGCTCACACTAACACCATGCTATTGATTTATGATGTGGTGAGCACTGTCAAACTGAATCAATTAACATTTCCCGGCCATTTTCATTCCCACTAGCACACCACTCTCAGCTGCTGGAGACACATGAACTAAAGGCCATGGGTTCAGTTCTATTTTTCAAGCCACATGGGTATAGCCACCTGCTACAAACAAGAGAACTGGAAAGGTCAGACTGTAATCTAAAAGCCATCTCTAGTATAATTGCAAACTCTGCACAATGATGTCCCCTGGAATTAAATGACTTTAACAGTTCTAGAACAAGATGAATGAGTTAACTTTTTTTTTTTTAACAGCAGTGTATCTGCTAAGGAATATCTGTGGATACAAACAACAGGAATCCAGCTAACATTGTACAGATCAGGACTGTTGGCTGTTCAAAGCTTTGTCTGCTTTAAGACCAGCATTACCTTGTTTTTAAGTCCCTCACACTGTAGCTCTGGGCTTTGCACTCTATTCAAGACTGGCAGAAGTAGAGGCCTTTCTCTGCCTTTACTACTGTCTTAACTCCCCTCCTCATGCCCTGAATAAACTATTCTATACTATACTGTTGTGTGGCTGGTCCCTCAGGGGGAAGAGATGCCTTGGCATGGGCCCACTGAGTTGTCCCCTTCCCCCATACCTCACCACACCCCCCATAGAACGGATCTCCTATCTCCGTATCTTTTTATAAATACATCATATGGTGCCATGATGGCAGCGGGAGAGAGTAGAGAAGTAGAGGCTGGCCATGGATGCATGGAGAGAGGGGGACGGGAATAGGGAAAGGAGTGGGAAAGGAAAGAGCCCAAGAGGGCAAGAGAGAAACAAGAGAACAAGAGAGGAGGGGGCAAGCAGCCCCTTTTATAGTAGGTCAGGCCTACCTGGCTGTTGCCAGGTAACTGTGGGGTGGAGCTTAGACAGAATGCTAACAGGAAGTTTCTAGTTGCTGACCTATGTCAGCAATTAGAAAAGTAGATGTACTCCCAGCAATTGTCAAAACCGAATAAAATAACCTTGGATGGAGTCTCCTTTATTCAGAAGCTAGTAGGGGACAAGTTTAACTTGGTTGGACTGCATTTAGAAGACCAAAGGTAAAAATGGTTGAGTGCAAGATTTCTCCTCGTTGCTTGAAGCTGTGTGGCCATGTAAGGAAGTGTGGGAGGCTCGGCTTGGTGACCCATGCCTACAATCTTCATGTTTAGGAGACTGAGGCAGGAGTGTCATGGAGCGTTAGTGACCAGCCTGGACACATACATAGAGTTCCAGGCCAGTCTGACTACAGTGTGAGCAAAGCACTTTTTATCCCATTTATCCCAGTCAAATATTTGCAAATACCCCATCAATAAGATGTACTTTACCTATACAAAGGCCTTCTGAATACTCACAGCCTCTGCCCTATAATTAAACCTATTAACACACACATCCCAGGGTCCAAACTTACATGAATCTCCCCCCTTATAACAATACATACAGGCCTGAAAATGGTACGGAATAAATATTCAGTTGTTCTTCTACATCTGTGAAGGACTAGTTTTTGAGTCCCTCTCTAATGACAAAATCTGAGGCTGCTCAAGAATCTTCTACAGAATGGCGTGGTACTGACATAGAACCACACACAACAGGAAGACCTGAGTTTGATCCACAGCACCAGAGTGAAAATCCAGCTGCTGCTACACACATCTGTAACTTCCGGTACTGGCTAGGGCTGACAGTAAGGGCAATGGGGCTGCTGGCCAGCCAGCCTGGCTGAAACAAAAGGTGAGCTCCAGGTTCAGTGAGGGATGTGGAGTGCCTCAGGAAGATGCCTGGTGTTGTCCCACAGATTCTGCAAGCATGTGTGTGAGCGCTGCTGTGCATCTCTGCATACAAACCACTAATGAAACAGTCACCAGTGAATCTGGCACCTGGTCACTTTGAGAGGGCCAAGCTGACCGCATGACAGGCTTCAAAATGCCAGTTCAGGAGACAGGCCTAAATCTCTGTTTCTAAGAACTGGGTAAGTCCAGGCAAGTCCAGGCTTCAGAAGCTGCCCCACTGCCTGGCCTGAGGCAAGGACAATGGGTCAGCAGCAGTTTCCAGACTTCCCCAGCAATAGACTCCAGCCAGCCCCACCAGACCCCACAATGTTTCTGGAATGTCCCTAGAGATGGAGCAAGATAAAGGTCACCTACCCTGGAGTTCCCAAAATGTGCTTTAAATCAGGCCTGTGAGCTTACTTTGGGGTCTCTCTATTTTTGAAGATGGTAGATTCCAGCATGCTGGACTTCTGCAGAATAAACCACTCTTTGCATTTACATACTATTTGGGTCCGGGCTATCATTCTTCAGCGAATCACGGGCCCAACTTAAAAATACCAATCATTCTAATCAGTATTTGTGAGTTTGCTACCTACTACTTTTGACCTACCAGGTAGATGATCTTAGTATTTTTTTTTAATTTTTAATTAATTTATTTAATTATTCACTTTACATCCCAATATCAGCCCCCTCTCCTCCCAGTACCCCCCCACACACACACACTGGTCCTTCCCCTGAATCCTCACCCCTTCGGCTCTGAGAAGGGCGATTCCCCCACTGGGTATCAACCCCCCCCCCCACACACACACACATCTAGTCACTGTAGGACTAGGTGCATCCTCTCCCACTGAGGCCAGACAAGGCTATCTTGCTAGGGGAGAGGGATCCACAGGCAGGCAACAGATTCAGACAACCCATGTTCTCGTTGTTGGGGGACCCACATGAAGACTAAGTTGCACTTCTGCTACATATGTGCAGGGGGTCTGGGTCCAGCCCAGGCTAGCTCTTTGGTTGATGGTTCAATCCCTGGGTCCAAGGGTCCAGGTTAGTTTACTCTGTTGGTCTTTCTGTAGAGTCCCTGTCCTCTTCAGGTCCCTTACCCCATCCCCCAACTCTTCCACAAGGCTCCCTGAGCTCCATCAAATGTTTGGGTGTAGGTTCCTGTATCTGTTTCCATTGGCTGCTGGGTGGAGCCTCTCAGAGGTCAGTCATGCTAGGCTCCTGTCTGCAAGTATAAGAGAGTATCATGAACAGTGCCGAGTTCCTACCCATTGGGTGGTTCTCAATTTGGGCCAGTCATTGTCTCTGCTCTATCTTTGGCCCCACACGTCTTATATGCAGGACACACTTTGGGTCGATGGTTTTGTGGAAGAGTTACTGTCCTTATTCCTACACTGGGGGTCCTGCCTGGCTACAGAAAGTAGCTACTTCAGGATCCATATTCCCCCACTGCTAGGAGTCTTACCTAGCATTGCCCCCATACACACCCTGGGGCCTCCTCCATTCTCCCACCCCCAATACATCTCAGGTCTCTGGCATGCCCTAGAGATGCTCACCTGCTCCACCACCAATTTCTCTTCATTCTCTCTCCCTGCTCTTCCTACACCCGTCTCCCCCCGGGTGCGCCCCCCTTCCCCTGCTCCACTCCTTTTTGGCTGCTTCACTATCCTCACTCTGCTTTCAGAGTTACAAGTCTTACTTCAATCTAGAAATTGCCTTTTCTTTGTGGGACACCCTGGAGCTCATTCTATGCTTCCTGACCCTATGTATAAAGGTAAGGATGAAGTTAACTCCCTGACAAAAGTTGCTTTCTCTACCGAGGCTACTTAACAGAGTTATACATTACATCATCAAAACACTACTGCTCTCCGCTTTTAAAAGCTGTTGGAGCCATCTTGCAGAACTGCTTGGCATATCCTACCCCCATGCATGTTCTTCCTATGGTAATTAACCCACAGGGCTTGTGTGTGCCTTGCAATCTATGCTACTTGTTGTTATTTGTGCTTCCATCTGACCCTGGGAGGCTTTCAACGAAGTAGTAAACAGCATTTGTCTTACTGTTTTACCATCTTGGGCATGCCAAAGGCTTTAAAAACAGGAAATGCTCCTACATCTAAGGCTTTTGAACATCCCACTGACATTCTCCATAATCTCTAAGAGCAGGCTACTGCGAGAGAGCACATCAAACTCTAAGGACTCAAATATTTAAGTTATGAAATGGAGATTACACTCATCTCTCTATCATATTTTACAAAATAAATGATAAGTCCCTTTTTAAACTTTTTAATACGAAATTTACTCCATACCTCTAATAAGATAAAAAAAAAAAAAAAAAAAAAAAAAAAAAAAAAAAACACTAACTGGGTAATAAAAAGGACCAGATGTTTCATTCCAGGAGAAGTTTTGATTCTATGTTTTCCCAGGATGCTGCTTCACAGATGCCAGACCAATTGATTGTGCCAGGACCTCCCCTGTTGACAGGGAAATGGAGGCTTTCACCCCCACCCTCTCCCTCTTCCATGCCCACCTCAGCCATCAACATCTCCAGCTCTCCACCTGTATCAGATACTCCATCAAAGGAAGACACTGAGGAGGTGACTTCTGATGCTCCTGAAGGACTGCAACCCTGTGTGGTTTCATCCTTTGCTATTCTATACCCAAAGCATATAGGGGATATAAAACCGCTAAAAATGGATGTCTGTCTAACATTTCATATAAAAGTGCTATTTGACTGATTGCATTAATTCCATCGTGAGCCCTAATAGTTTTCGCATTACATGTTACTCACCTTATGTTTTTCTACCTGTCAGTCTTTCCATGCTCTGATATGAGGAGTTGGCTGTACATGCATTGAAATGGGTAGTTAATGCTCTCTCGCAGCCTGAGAGATTTACTGCTACACTGATCTGAGATGATGAGAGTTATGTCAGCCTCAGCTGCCACCTTGATACAACAGGTACATGCTACTCATCATGGAAATTCTCTAACTTAAAATATTTTTTGATGTTAATTACTGAAGAAAAAAATAGAGGATTAACTGAGAGAGTCCATTCTCTAGAAGAATCTATTCTTTATATGGGCTCCAAATTCAAAATAGTAAGACTCACTTGAACACCTCCTGCCATTCTAACTTTAATTGGATTCGTGTTACATCTCTGCCTGTTATTGGTTCAAAGTATTTTGAGAACAGGTTCAGACTGTCTTCAGAGGTGCATAAATCTACTCATCAGCAATTCTCATTAAATCGTATCAGGAAAGAAGTAAATGAGAAAGAGAGAGAGAGAGAGAGAGAGAGAGAGAGAGAGAGAGAGAGAGAGAGAGAGAGAGAGAAGAGAGAGAACCGGGTATATAGATATAGATATATCTTTCAGTTGATATAGATACTCTTCATTCACAGGTTAGTGCCATTGGTCATGTTAAATTATGTTTGTTCAGCCGAGGAAATACCCCGTTCTCTTTCTCTCACCCTCTTCCTGTCCCTCTCCCTGTCTCTCTCTGTCTCTGTCTCTCTCTGTCTGTGTCTCTGTGTCTCTGTGTCTGTGTCTGTCTGTCTGTCTGTCTGTCTGTCTGTCTCTCTCTCTCTCTCTCTCTCTCTCTCTCTTTCTTTCTCTCGGTTTTTTTCAAGATAGGGTTTCTCTGTATAGCTCTGGCTGTCCTGTAACTCACTCTGTAGACCAGGCTGGCCTGAACTCAGAAATCTGCCTGCCTCTGCCTCCCAAGTGCTGGGATTAAAGTCTTACCCAGTTCTCTTATGACTTCGATTAAAATCTTTGTTAGAGATAATTCTTTTTGGAGCTTCCTTATTAATTTAGAAATTACTATTGAAATAATTGTCTTACTTCTATTTCTGCTTCCAGTCATTTTCAAATATTTAAGAGCTGCCATCCATTTTGCCCAGAGAAAAATCCATATGCTTTATTTTAACAAACTGAAAGTGGGGAGATGCCGAGGGCCATGCAGGAGGAACGACAGATGGCTTTAGAACTCAGGGAATGCAGTCCACGGGTTACCACAGCCACATGGGTGGGTCTCAGTGTGGCACGGCCCCAAGGACCATGTGTCCTGAGGACTTTATGCAGTTTGCAGTTCTGCAGTTCTGCTCTGCTTGCCGCCCTCACTTCCTTCTTAGTCTAGAATTCTATGAAAGCTTTAAGGAGGCTTCCAGTCCTTCACTGGGCAGTATCTCTGATACTCAAAATCATAATGCTTGATCTCTTCCAGGCATCACTGCTGGAGCAGATTAATGATTCTATCACCACCCCAGAAAAGAACTTAGTTAGATACTTAGATTGTCAGCAGTGACCATCGCCCTTAGAAAACATTTCAAAAATAAATAAATAAATAAAGTTGTTAGTGAAGCTAGGTTGAGATGTTTTTACTACTGGCTCTGACGTAAAAAATCTTAGGGAACAATGTGAAGTTCAGGAAGGCACACTCTCACTAGTTAAGCTAGGGGCCCTTTATGGTCAGGGAACAAGAACAGTGGTAGCCCTGGCTGATGTGACTCTCACTGAGGCTGGACTGGTAATGACTGGTTTCTTATAGCCATTTTTGCCCTCAGCTTCCTGATATGATTTAATGAGAATTGCTGATGAGTAGATATGAATTCTGAGGATTTTAAAGTAGATAAGACTGGTTTTTATATAAAAGTTTAGATTTGTGATTCTTCTACAATTTTTACAAGATTAATTTTAAAGATAAATAATAAACTAATTACTCCTTTCTTTGTAACATTGCTGCCTGCCAGTAAGAGGAAACTGGCTGAGAAAACTATCTTGCTTGCTTACTTTTTGTTAATCTATAACAAATTGCTTGGTTATTGTCTTAGTCAGGGTTTCTATTCCTGCACAAACATCATGACCAAGAAGCAAGTTGGGGAGGAAAGGGTTTTTCAGCTTACTTCCATCTTGCTGTTCATCACCAAAGGAAGTCAGGACTGGAACTCAAGCAGGTCAGGAAGCAGGAGCTGATGCAGAGGCCATGGAGGGATGTTCCTTACTGGCTTGCCTCCCCTGGCTTGCTCAGCCTGCTCTCTTATAGAACTCAAGACTTCCCAGGGATGGCACCACCCACGAAGGGCTCTACCCGCTTGATCACTAATTGAGAAAATGCCCCATAGCTGGATCTCATGGAGGCACTTCCCCAACTGAAGCTCCCTTCTCCGTGATAACTCCAGCCTGTGTCAAGTTGACACACAAAACCAGCCAGTACAGTTATGAATGTACGTAGGTTTTTTAGAACAATTTGTTTTTCTTTACCCGTACTGCATAATGTTATTTCTTGTATAGGTATTGGAAGACACATGGTTTTTTCATAATCATTCACTAGAAGAAAACTAAAATATAATCACATTATAATTGTATACTGCTTAAAAGATTTTGCTGGGATGTATAAACGATGGAAGAAAGAATAAAAGCTAGTGTGGCTGGAACATTGTTTCTCCCATCTATCAACTGTGTGTGTGTGTGTGTATGTGTGTGTGTGTGTGTGTGTAAATTTTCTGTCTCTTCTCCCAAGGAGTTAAAAGAGTTCATAGTTTTCCTGCTTGCCACAGAGAATGCCAGCACCAGTATGTTAAGCTTTGTTCCCTCAGACAAAAGTCTGCTGAGTGACTTCCCTAGTCACTGACTGCCTTTGGCAGCAGCCCCTGTAGTTATCTGAATCTCTCCTGGTCAGTGGCCCTAAGCACTGACCCCAATGGCTGCCTGCCTCAGTTTATCTACCACATGGATGCCAAAGCCATTCACTGACAGTTGAGGTCTCATGCTATTTTTTTTAAAAGATTTATTTTATTTTTTATGTATATGAGTACATACTGTAGCTGTACAGATAGTTGTGAGCCTTCATCTGGTTGTTGGGAATTGACTTTTAGGACCTCTGCTAACTCTGGTAGACCCTGCTTGCTCAGTCCCTGCTCGCTCTGGCCCAAAGATTTATTTATTATTATAAATAAGTACACTGTAGCTGTCTTCAGACATACCAGAAGAGGGTGTCAGATCTCATTATTGGTGGTTGTGAGCCACCATGTGGTTGCTGGAATTTGAACTCAGGACCTTTGGAAGAGCAGCTGGTGCTCTTACCCGCTGAGCCATTTCACCAGCCCCCGGGGTCTCCCACTATTAATGTGTGGGGTTCAATGTGTGATTTTAGCTTTAGTAATGTTTGTTTTACAAATGTGGGTGCCCTTGCATTTGGGGCATAGATGTTTAGAATTGAGAAATCCTCTTGATGAGTTTTTTCCTTTGATGAGTATGAAGTGTCCTTCCCTTTTTCTTTTTGATTACTTTTGTTTGAAAGTCTATTTTATTAGATATTAGAATGGCTACTCCAGCCTGCTTCTGGGGTCCATTTGCTTGGAAAAAAATCTTTATCCAGCCCTTTACTCTGAGGTAACGTCCATCTTTGTTGCTATATTTCTTGTATGCAACAGAATGATGAATCCTGTTTTCGTATCCAATCTGTTAGCCTGTGTCTCTTTATTGAGGAATTGAGTCCATTGATGTTGAAAGATATTAAAGACCAACGATTGTTAATTCCTGGTATTTTGATGTTGGTGATAGTAGTCTTTCTGTGTGTGATTCTATTCTTTTGGTTTGAGTGGTGTGAAATTAAAGGGCCCAGTCCCTTCTAGCTTTTAGAGTCTCTGTGGAGAAGCCAGGTGTAATTCGGATAGGTCTGCCTACACACTCAACTAATGTGGTAGAACTTTCCCCTAATGAATAAAGATTACAAGGGACTGAACACTAGGCAAGAAGGGGACTTCCGGGTTGGGGAGAGGACTAGGGAAGGCATGAGAAAGAAGAAAAGTTACTTTTTGGACTGCAGGAGCCAGGGAGACAGGCACAATGTAGGAATCTGGAAGCTGTCAGTTTTAGTGGCCGAGCCACCAGAATCCCCAAACAGAGGATTTATAACATAGATTAGTTTATAAAATTAGGATGCTAGGTTCTGCGCCCAGCAATGGTGTTACCTGTTGATTCTAACTAAGACTGTGAGGTCTTAGTTTTCCTTCACTCGGGAGACTCAACTGGGTTTCAGAGAGAAAGATAATAACGGCAGAGCGTGGGTAAGCAAGAGTGCACCCCAGTTAGCCACAAGAATCTGGAAGCGTGGGGTGGGCGTGGCAGTAGCCAGCCGTGGGAACTTAGGGAGCCGGACTTCGGAGCTGCAGAGAAGCAGAGCAAGCCTGGGTAAGACAGGCCCTGGCTAAAAGGAATAATGCGGTCCCTGCCTGTCTGCTGAGGCTGCTAGCCAGGGCCTAGCTGGCGATAGCGTGGGTTGATTTTTTTATATTTCACGCAACAAGTAACATATAATCCCTGGTCTTTTTCCCTTGCAGCTTTTAATATTCTTTCTCTGTTCTGTATGTTTAGTGTTTTGATTATTGTGTGACAAGAATATTTCCTTTTCTGGCCCAATCGATCTGGTGTTCTGTAATTTGCTTCTCGTACATTTAGAAGGCATGTCATTCTTTAGGTTACAGGAATTTTCTTTTAAGATTTTGTTGGAGATGCTTTCTGGGCCTTTGAGTTGAGAATCTTCACCTTCTATTTTTATTATTCTTCGGCTTGGTCTTTTCATAGTGTTGCAAATTTCCTGGATGCTTTGTGTCATGAACTTTTTAGATTTTGCATTTTCTTTGACTGGTGTATCGATTTCTTCCGTCTTATTGTCTATATGTGAGATCTCTCTTCCATTTCTCATAGTCTGCTGGCGATACTTGTGTCTGCAGCTCCTGTTCTCTTTCCTAGGTTTTCCATACTCATGATTCCCTCAGTTTGTGTTTTCTTTATTATTTCTTTTTCCATTTTCAGTTCTTGGACAGTTGTATTCATATCCTTCACCTGCTTGTATTTTCATGTATCTCTTTATATTCATTCATTTCCTCTTTAAATAAGACCTTTATCTGTTTGAGTATTTCTCTAAGGGATTTATTCATTTCCTTTTTAAAGGCCTCTATCATCTTTCAAGATTAGATTTAAGATCATCTTATTGTACTTCAATTTTGCTAGGATATCCAGGGCTTGCTGTAGAAAGAGAGCTGGGCTCTGGGGGTACCATACTGCCCTGGCTTTTGTTGATTATGTTCTTGCACTGTCCTTTAGCCATCTGATGTCGTCTGGATGACTCTGATGCCAGCAGGCCTCCTCCAGAAGGCTGGGGGAGCTGTGGACCAGACAATGAAAGTTGGGGGACCTGACTCTGTTGGCTGTGCCTCAGGTAGACCCAACTGGCAAGTGATTGGTGGGGCAATGTTCCAAACTGACTGTTCTTGGGGCCTAGTAGTAAAAGCCAAGTTGATATTGGACATATGAGCCCAGAGACCAGGCCAAGGTATGTGTGAAAAAATTAGCATGGGGGCATCTGAGAGTTTAAGGCTAGCCTGGACTACATAGTAAAACCCTGATGAGTACAAGTTCTGTTCTGTCCTGGATGGAGGATGGGGGCTCATGAGACTCACCAAATAAGCAGATCTTACAAGTCTCAGAAAGCTAAAACTTAACAGATTCAGCAGGCTCTTCACCCAGTCTGCGCGAACAGTGAGCAATTGCTAGGGACGCTGCCTGCAAGTTGTGTGGAAATCTCCAGCCTCAGCTTTCTGAGTCATCACCTGCCCATGATGCTGTCGGCTGGGCAGGGAAACAGCTTCCCTTGAGTCAACCAAGTTCTCGTAACCCCCACCTACACATCTGTGAACTCACTGGTTCATTAAGCTAGCTGCCGAGGAGGAAATCGTTTTTTTTCTGGTGTGCTGTCTTGGGAGGACGGGAGACTTTCATTTGCAACTCCCCAGGGAATACCACCTGACAGACCACAGAACTAAAAAAAAGAAACAAAACCGGACGTGGGTGGCGCACGCCTTTAATCCCAGCACTTGGGAGGCAGAGGCAGGCAGATTTCTGAGTTCGAGGCCAGCCTGGTCTACAAAGTGAGTTCCAGGACAGCCAGGGCTACACAGAGAAACCCTGTCTCAGAAAAGAAAAACTAAAAAAAAAAAAGAAAAAAAGAGCTGGAGATGGTTCAGCCCTTAAAGATTCTGCTCACAACCAAATGTCAAGAGAGGTGGTACTTATAAAAACAGAACAAGGTACTGTAAGCTATTACCAAATTGATCCTAAGAGGTGGGCATCTTAACTGCCAAACTGCTTGCCTGCAAAATTCCTGCTGTTAATTACGACCCTCCCCCTCTGAGTTGAACTCAGGGCTTTGATTATCATTAGGTAAGCTGCACCATGCAGCTGAGCAAGAACTCCACCTCTTTTTAATTTTCATTTTGAGAGAGGGTCTCACTAAGTTGCCCAGCTGGCCTTTGCTATATAGTCAAACATCCCTTATGTTGGCAGTTTTCCCACCTTAGTCTTCTGGGTAGCTGGGATTAAAACATGTACTTCCATGGCTGACTCCTAACTAATGTCCTTTACAACAGATCCAGGGAAGGAAATGTACACCATGAATAGATCTAAGAAGAAACTTTCCACACTAACTAGTTTGCTGAACTATGAGACCTGTGTAAACCACAAATTTATCTGTTGGGATTAGCTGTGGTAGTTTTAAAGATAAACTGAAAATTTCGTGGCAGTTCAACTGGCTAATCCCAAGTGTGATTTCTCTGCTTTAAAAAGAACCACAGCTATTGTTTCTATCTTTATCTTGTTCTGAGTTAATTTTGTAATGTTGTTTCTAGTGCATGGAAGAGAAGAGCTGGTGGGGAAGGGGCAGAGCTGGAAAATGGTGGGAGTAACAGCAAGGAAATGGCAGGCATGGGTGTGTATTCCATGCCCACATCCCTGCTATTACTGGACTCCGCCACCATCCCTGTCAATCCTACTGCGGCCAGTATGTGAGTACATGACTTCAGCATATGAACAACCTCCTTAAAAGACAGACATTCCAGGGGCTGGTGAGATGGCTCAGTGGTTAAGAGCACTGACTGCTCTTTCAGAGGTCATGAGTTCAAATTCCAGCAACCACATGGTGGCTCACAACCATCTATAATTAGATCTGACACCCTCTTCTGGTGTGTCTGAAGACAGCTACAGTGTACTTACATATAATAAATCTTTAAAAATAAAGTCTGACATTCCATCTCTTTTTTGATATAATTTGGTTTGGTTTGTTTTACATTGACAGTGAATCTCACTCTGTAGACTAGGCTGGCCTTGAACTCAGAAATCCGCCTGCCTCTGCCTCCCAAGTGCTGGGATTAAAGGCATGTGCCACCACTGCCTGGGGAGACAGCACATTTCAAATGCACATAGTTAAACATGGCGAGTGGCCAGAGAGGTTTCGGGCTTAAATAAACTCAGGTTAGAAATTCTTGGCAAGAATGTTTCATGAGAGATAGCATACTTCCCATTGCACTAGGTCAGGAGCCCCTATAATATTCTAAGTGACGTCGTTTGGGCTCCTAGATAGATGTTTGGTAATTTTTCCAGTATAAAAAAATTCCCCATCTCATCCTTTGAAACATAAAAAGTAATCTTTATCTCAATGGCATTATTGGTGATCCTTGTGGGAGCCAGTTATTATGTTACAGTTATTATTACCCTAGTAATGATGCATGACAGTTTACATTTGGGATTTTTTTACATGGGAGATTTACAACAGAAATTAGTTTTTAAAAACTTCCTTTCTCTTCGTATTCAGAGAAAGCAGGGAGTCCACTTGGATATTTCAGAGTGAGATGAGCCCTGGTGGGGTAAGCAGCCAGGAGGATCTGGGAGTGGATAGAGGTGCATCCGATGAATGCACTTGGGGAGGCAGGGCTTACTGCTGAAGAAAATCAATTCCAAGATGTCAGATGTGTGACTTAATAACTGCATAAGAGTCTTGCATGAAGTTACCTGTTTAACAGTCCCTCCCACCCCCAGGCTGTAATTCACAAGCTCAGGCTCCGGTCACCTTGCAGCGCCCCATCCAGGGGGGTTTGACACTCACTGCATCTCAGCTGAAGGGGAAAAGGGCAGTGGAGACCATTCACCTCTTCATGACATTAACTTCAAAGTTAAACATATGATTTCTACTTGAACTTCATGTAATAGCAAAGCTCCAGTCAAATGGGTCCACTTAGAAGTAAAAGATGGTCCTTAACTAACAGCAACTTTCAGGAAAAAAAAAAAATCTCTTTTCTGCACAAGAGGACATTTGGGGTTTGTTGCTTCAAGGAACATATGCGGCTACTGGATAGAGAATGGACCTTGCTGGCTCTTTTAAATTTTATTCATAAATGTTATACAGGATTATCCTTGGAGCCAAAGTGCCACCACTTTCAGGACTTCTGGACCCGTGTGTGAGGAAAAGATCGTCACAGGACCTGTTTGTCAATGCTCCCTCATTGAAGGAAGGGGCAGAGTGGGCCACGGGACCCTCATCTGAGTATTTACCTGGCCCTCCCAACCCTTATTGCATATTGCATATATTAGGGGGGTGCTAAGGGATGCAGATAGGGAAAGATAAGGGCAGGGCTCCATCTATACTGAGGTGGGGAAGCAGTCATCCCTGCAGGGTGCAGGTCTTCCACAGTGGCTACTTTAAGGTCGCCTATGCTCCTGCATGTGACCCCTCACCCACTGCCTTCTAAATAAGCCTAATGGACTCACTGGTTTCCCTCTGGAATGGAACCTCAGTATGGCATTAAGACCTTAGAAAAAGGGGTAGACATTGTTCATACCTCCCCCAGGAAAGGAGTCTTTAGCAACAACTTAGCAAAATTGTAACAAGCAACTTTAATTTTTATTTTTATTTCTAAACACTACTAAATGAATCATCTGCACCAAGACAAATTTATTGGAGGGTTTTTTTTTTTTGTACTTTTTATTTAGAAAGATATTTAAAGCATCTATACTGGCTGGTTTTGTGTGTCAACTTGACACAGGCTGGAGTTATCACAGAGAAGGGAGCTTCAGTTGGGGAAGTGCCTCCATGAGATCCAGCTGTGGGGCATTTTCTCAATTAGTGATCAAGGGGGGAGGGCCCCTTGTGGGTGGTGCCATCCCTGGGCTGGAAGTCTTGGGCTCTATAAGAGAGCAGGCTGAGCAAGCCAGGGGAGGCAAGCCAGTAAGGAACATCATCACTCCATGGCCTCTGCATCAGCTCCTGCCTGAGTTCCAGTCCTGACTTCCTCTGGTGATCAACAGCAAGATGGAAGTAAGCTCAATAAACCCTTTCCTCTCCAACTTGCTTCTTTGTCATGATGTTTGTGCAGGAATAGAAACCCTGACTAAGACAGCATCTACATACACAGTGTAAGTGGGAAGAAATATAACTACAGTGTTAAATTCTTCCCTGGTAATGTGTGTGCTTGTATTAATTTCTATAGGTATAGCAGATATCCCTAGTCCTGGGAATCACACTTTTGTCCTTAGTGATCATAAACCTGATAAAGGCCCGATAAAAATAATTCAACAATTATTATTTTAAATGTCAGACACATAGGTGTTGAAGAGGCCCTGAACAAGAACAAGCCAGGTCTGGAGGGATAGGATACCTTATGCAAATAGTGACCGCCACATCTAGTGATGTCAGGGATGGTAAATGCTGAGAAAGTGCATGACCCTTAAGAATGTCACAGGAGTGTGACCTATTCTTGGTTGTCAGCTTGACTATACCTGAATTGACTAAAGCCCCCAAATGACTGGGCATATTTGTGAGGGATTTTTACTTAATTATTTGAAGTAGGAAGAACCACTTCTAATCCAGATCATTGAGGTGGACAGACTCATCTTTAAACTAGATCATTGAGGTGAGAAGACCCCCCCAACCTGGATCATGCCTTCTGCTGGTAGCTAATATGTATAAAGGGCACAGAAGAAGGAAGCCTCTCTCTTTGCCTGCTTGGTCTCAATCTCTTTAGCAAGTCAGTTCCTTCACTGGCATTACAACTTCTTCAGGACTCCAGCGCATGCCGAAAAGGAGCTGAGATATCCAGCCTCATGGAACAGACAGCAACTGGATTCTGGGAACTTCCACTTGTAGAGAGTCATTGTTGGACCAGCTGGATCACAGCATGTAAACAATCTAATTACCCCCCTGTATGTGTATATGTATATGTATATGTGTGTTTTTATATGTGTGTGCATTCATTCTATAAATTCTTTTCCTTTACAGAGCCCTAATACAGGGATCTAATCAGGAAAGACCTTCCTGAAGAGTTTACATTTGATTTGGGATATAAAATATGGGCAGATTTTGCATAGTAAAGAGAGTGTTATAAGGCAAATGAAAATGAATATAGAGGCTTTGTGCTTGGTTATTAAAAAAAAAAAAGAGAGAGAGAGAAGACCAGTGTTGGGTACTGAGTAGACCAGTGGGTGATATGAGCTGTGGTGGGGAAACTAGGGGTCAATCAAGCCTCAGTCTTTAGACCAAGCTGGGAAAATGTGTGTGTGTGTATGCGTGTGTGTGTGTGTGTGTGTGTGTGTGTGTGTGTGTGTGTGTGTGTATTGAGAATCACACTCTCCCCCTTCTTTGCCTCTCCCAGAACCACCTCTACCTCTATACCCCACTCCCAACTTCACACCCTTGTTTCTTCTTTTGTAATCCACTGAGTCCAATCTGTGCTGCCAGTACGTTTTTTCCTAGTACTATTTTTCTATTGGAGAGGCGTATAAAGCATTTACACATGGTATGAGTCAGAAATATAATAGCAATGTTAAAATATCTTCTGGCTATCCACAGAAGCATGAGCAATAGCCAGGGAAGGGGGAAATAGTCGGGGGGGCACATACTTAAAAAATGGACTCTCCCTCCCCCAGAAGCCAACAGCTGTCCATAAGCTGATGACTTAGCCTCAAAATGAGAATGCACTTCTAGAATACATAACAAGGTGTCTTATGATTCTAATCTTGTAGGTTATTTTTAGACAGGGTCTCACTATGTAGCCCTGGCTGGGTTAGAACTCACAGAGATCCACAGCCCTGTGCTCGGATTAAAGGCATGGCCACCACACCCGAACTATTTACTAAAAGATCACTCTAGGACTAATATTATCAATAGCAAAGCATTGTATAATTCTTCAAAGTACTGAAAACTAAATAGCAATGTAACACATAAGAAGGTTCAGAAGACCAAAATATACACAGGTAGCTAATATATGGTAAATATACACAGGTAGCTAATATATGGTAACGATGTCATTTTAAGTAAGAAAGGAGAGCGGATCACTGTTGGAGTTTTTGGATAACTGGGCATCTCTCTAGACAAAAAGAAAACCCCAAAACAAAACAATACATAAGAAACAACAACAACAAACACCCTTCAAGAGATACTTCAGTAATTTAAGGAAACAAAATGAAACCATAAAAGACTCAGAAATTCATGAAAGAAACATAAAAATAATGTCTTCTCTAAGGAGGTACTGAAATTTGCACATAGGAGGATGGATGTTTCACCTTCACCCTGGACCAATGGCATAGCTTGGCACTATTTTACCAGGGGCAAGTGATAATTGGGGGAGGTGGAGTTCAAAGAAGAGAGACAGATGCGTGTGTGTGTGTGTGTGTGTGTGTGTGTGTGTGTGTGTGTGTGTGTGTGTAGGGAAGGTACAGGGAATCATGGAGCTGGCCTGGCCTAGATCCCTTAAGAGGCATTGTCCTAGGTTCATCAGGTTAGTGTCTATGGCTCTTGGGGAACGGTGTGCCTCCCCATGCTGGACAGACCAGCACACTCCCTTGTGCAGTGAAGCATTAAGGCACCTGTGTTTTTCTGTATGGTCCCTTGGAAGCCAAGGAAGCTTGGTGGCTTGACTTGGTCTCAGACATTAATCCTGTGTACCTTGCATGGCTTGCAAACATCATTGTATCCTGGCAACTACAGCTGTATTGATCCTGGCAATTGCCACTGTATTGTTTCTGATAAGGCTATACAAAGTCTGATTGCTTTCAATAAAGTTGCCACAGAGCCTGAGTGTTGCTGTGGATCCCGGCTTCATTCCTTTTGTGACCTTGGCCCATCAGGACGGTACCAAAGATACCTTAACTACTTCCAGATTTATAGTTTGTGGAACCTATTCAGCGATAGTGCTGCCTACTGAGACAGAAGAGTGAAAGGAATATGGGCAGGGATGCTTTAAAAGCATTCAGTTTTGGATTAAAACCTTTTGTGTTTCTTGAATACATAAAGACTTTTTTGTTTGTTGTTGTTTCTGAGACAGGGTCTCATGTATATAGCCCAGGCCAAGACTTGTCTGGAACTTCTGATTCTAGCACATCTGCCACCATGCCTGACCCTGTATAAAGAACACTTAAAACTTAATGTTTCTGGGGATGGAGAGATGACTCAGTGTTGTTGCTGGCATTGGTTTTGAGTTTTTGAGACAGGGTTTCTCTGTGTAGCCCTAGCTGTCCTGGAACTCACTCTGTAGACCAGGCTGGCCTCGAAACTCACAGAGATCCACCTGCTTCTGCCTCCCAAGTGCTGGGATTAAAGGCCTGCACCGCTATGCACATCTGACCCAGAGGTTTAGAGTACTCGTTCTTGCAGAGGCCTGGGTTTGAGTACTAGCATCCATGTGGTGGCTCCCACTCATCTCTAACATGTAATTCCAGTTCCAAGGAATCTGATGCCTTCTTCTGACTTCCACAGGCACCAGCATGAATATGGTGCATATAAGCACATGCAGGCAAAGCATGCATACATATAAAAGTTTTTTTTTTTAAGTTTTAAGAGAAGAAAAATCAATTACATACAAAGTATTTCTGACTTTATTCTGCGATTCCAGGGGGTTGACCTGGAAGGTCCCAAGCATACAAGGCAATCAAACCTCAAGCTATATCTAAGGCTTTGACAAAGAATTTAAATAGACATTTTCCCAGAGATGATAAATGAATGGGCAACAGGTACATGAGGAGATTCATAACATCATTAGTCCTTGGGGAACTGCAAATCAAACCCAAAGGAGATGTCCCTTTGTATCTACTAGGATGCTCTAATAATGGAAAATGGATGATGTCATTGCTAGAAAGGACACAGGGGGATCAGGAGTCTCACACTGTGCTGGGGTGGGGGGGATGTAAGGCTGTGTGTATTTGGAAAAGAGTTTAGCAGTTTCTCAAAATGTTAAACTCAGGGCTCTGATAGGAGTATACATTTCATCTCCTTGGCATTTACATTTGAAACACATCACAATATAAAGACTTACACACAAATGTTCCTAGAAGCATTATTTCCAACAACCAAGACTCGGACACCAATACCCATCGACTGATAGACAGGATGATGCAATGTGGCATTTCCACACAAGGGAATGCTTGGCAAGGAAAAGAAATGGAGTACCGAAAACCTCAGCCACCATGACATTCAACATTTGACGATTGCAAAGAAATCAGACTACATGTTTTATTCTCCATATATGAAATGTCCAGGCTAGGCAAGGTCTTATAGAAACACGATGGAATGATTGCCTAATGTCAGAAGGCAGGGAAGGGAAGGGAGCAAAGGAAGGAGGGAGGGAAGAAGGAATGACAAGGAATCCAGGGATCACTCACAGCTCCAGCAAAAATCCATCCTTACTCACCATGATGCACAGTGGTAATTCCAGCACCCAGGAAGTTGGGGCAAAAGGATGCATTTCAGCTAGCCTGAAATAAAGAATGAGACCTTGCTTTTAAAAATAAAATGAATAAAACATTAAAATCAGCCAATCTTGACACTTTGAAAAAATGTTTTTAACTTGATTTTTTTTTTGACAATCTTATACATATATAATGTGACTACTGTAATCCCCCACTCCTAGTTAACCAGTACTTTCATTTTTTTTCCCCAAGACTCACTGAGTTTAGGCAGTGAGTTTGGGACTACCCATTGGAGTCTGGTGGGCACTCAGTAGGGAGTCAATTGAAGAAAGTGAGCGTTTTTCTCCTAGAATACATCAGAAGCCAAGTCTTTAGCACGGAGCAGTAGAATACATATACTTCCCAACCAATGGTTGACTTAAAATGCCAGATGTTGTGTAGGTTCACCTCAGTTACTCCTGCTGTGAAGTCTTGACAACTTTGGCTCTGCCATGCGGAGATAACGGTGTGTGTGTGTGTGTGTGTGTGTGTGTGTGTGTGTGTGTGTGTGTATGTGTGCAT
>NW_022196906.1:99319972-99416521 GCF_008632895.1 Mastomys coucha
TGGAGAGATGATCTCTCTTTATAGACAGGCTAGCCTCTAAGGAGATCCATCTGCCTCTCTCTTCTGAGTAATGAGATTAAAGGTTCGTGCCACTCCAACTTTGCACTTTTTAAACCGACCAACTTTATGACACATAAATTCTCACTCAACAAAGTTGAAATCCAGCTTAGTTTTTCTATGTACGTGGGTAAGTTTTCTTAGAGCCAGGGGCCCCAGAGTTAGAGAAGAAAAGCACCTTGGGGCAGCGAGGTCACGCCTCCTTCCCTTGTTACCTAGCAACCGGCTTCCTACTGAACGCTTCCTCAAGCCTCCCTCCGTCACTTCCGTTCTCAACAGGAAGTGAGGTCAACCCGGAGGCTTTCCCGGGAGTTCAGCGTTCGCCGCAGGTGAAGTAGTCTTCCCGGACGGGCACTGTCCCTGTCCCTGTCCAGGGCTGATGCAAAGGCCCGGGGATCCGGGGACTGGAACACGCGCGGGCCCAGGGCGGCAGGGGAGGAGCCGGCAGCGAGGCTGCTGGGTGTCCGGAATTCCGAGTGTGCTTGCTCTCCCCCAGCTCTTGATTTCGGGCGTTTCTGCGCTTCTCCCCCAACTACCCAGGTCCTGTGTCTGAAAGACGACCCCTCACAGAAAACATTCTCCTGGCCGACTTCCGTTCACGCCCAAGCCCCCCAGAGCTCTGCCAAGACCTCCCTGGGATCTTTCAGCGACTTTTGAGTTGCCAGAGGCCTGGGGTAAATGTTTTCCCTGAGTGCTCAACTATGGGGTAGGGAGATAGCTCCTGCCAAACATAGGGTTAGGTAACTTGGGGCAGTGTGCATTTCGGCTTACTTTTCTTGAATGTCTCTGGCGGGGTTTCTTGTTGCAAACTGGAGGATTTTTGCCTTGGTTTAGGAGGAGGGAGCCATCACTGCAAGGAGGCTGGAAGGGCCCAGCTGATGCTAATTTTATAGATCTGTCTGTCCCTCCCAGGAATTAAATGGCCCGTTTGTATCCTGTGATTCTCTCTATTAAGCGTTTAATGTGTTTCTTATTTGCAAGTAAACTAGTTTTCTCGGACAAGGACTGAGTCATGCGGTACTTTTGCAGCTTTCGTAGTGTCGAACAGTACTGAACAGGGTAAAGGTGCAGTGAAAACTTTTAAATCTGAATATCAGGGAATACGTGTTTTAACATTTTAGCTTAAAGTTGAAGTGATCACGTTGGGCATGGTGGGGTCCCAGCACTTGGTGAGGTGGAGGCTCACATACACTATCATGCCAAGCCTGGGCTACACAAGACCTTATAGCAAACATAAAAGAAAACAAAACGTTGAAGGCATGTATATATTTAACCATAGTTTAGCTGCTGGAAAGGATGGCATGAAGTAGCACCATCTTTTTAGGTAAAAGTAGTAAAATCTATTTAGATAAATTTTTCTGAATTTGAGACTGACCTGGGACACACATTCATACACTTAGTAGATAATGGTACATATGTCCTTTAGGAAAAGGCCAAATAATGGCGATTTCACTGTTTCTTTGTTTCTTTCTATTTTACTATTCTCTCTCCCTCTCCCCATTCTTTTGAATAGATATTGTGTGTTAACCTGCTGACCCAGAGGTGCTGGTCATTATGGGAAATCAACTGGCTGGCATTGCTCCTTCCCAGATCCTGTCTGTGGAGAGTTATTTCTCAGACATCCATGACTTTGAATATGATAAGAGTCTGGGAAGCACTCGGTTTTTTAAAGTTGCTCGAGCGAAGCACCGGGAAGGCCTGGTGGTTGTGAAGGTCTTTGCGATTCAGGATCCCACCTTGCCCTTAACTAGTTATAAACAAGAGCTGGAGGAACTGAAAATCAGGCTCCATTCCGCACAGAACTGCCTACCTTTCCAGAAAGCAGCAGAAAAAGCGTCGGAGAAAGCAGCCATGCTGTTCAGGCAGTATGTGAGAGACAACCTCTACGATCGCATCAGTACCCGCCCGTTCTTAAATAACATCGAGAAGCGCTGGATCGCCTTCCAGATCCTGACAGCTGTGGACCAAGCGCACAAATCTGGAGTCCGCCACGGCGACATCAAGACAGAGAATGTGATGGTCACCAGTTGGAACTGGGTTCTCCTAACCGATTTTGCCAGTTTTAAGCCCACGTACCTTCCCGAGGACAACCCAGCGGATTTCAACTATTTCTTTGACACCTCGAGGAGGAGGACTTGCTACATTGCTCCTGAGCGTTTTGTCGACGGTGGGATGTTTGCCACCGAGTTAGAGTACATGAGAGACCCCTCAACTCCACTCGTAGACCTAAACAGCAATCAGAGAACGCGGGGAGAGTTGAAGAGAGCCATGGACATCTTTTCAGCAGGTATGAGAGTTAGTCAGTCAGTCAGTCAGATCAGCTAATTTGCATAGTCTTACTGCCAAACAGAAATGTAGCTTTTCAAAGATTTCTTGCTGCGCCCTCTTAGACAGTTTCAGACAGATACATGATGCCCTCGTTGGACACACTGAAGTGACGACAATATGCGAAACACTTCTCTTTTAAACATTCAAAACACAGACTACGCAATGCTGGCGGCCAGGGAGGATGCTACATGTCAGGTTGAAGATAGAGAAAAAAGTACGTTCGCCTCGTGGTTGCCACGGTGGTGATAAGCATAGGTTGCTGTTATAGAAGCACACGGTTAAATAAGCACACAGGAGTGATAGGTAGAGAGGCAGTGTCAGAAAAGGCCTCCGTTAAGAGAGATGGTGTCAAACTGAGGCCTACAGAGGGACTGGCGTTAGCTGTGGCAGTTGGTTTCAGGCAGTGTGTGATGCTCCTGTAAGGCGTCTTTTTAATATTGGTATTTCTTGCTGTGCATGTACTCAGAATGCTAGTTGAATCCCACGGAAGGTTTGTTTGTTTGTGTATATTCATAGGGGCGTGTGTATGTATGTATGTGTGTGTAGTGAACAGTACCCAAGGAACTACACCCAGTGTTGTCTCCACACTGGTAAGTTCCCTGTCCACTCTTAGTGATTTTGAGGCATGGTCTCTCACTGGGCAGGGAGCTTACCATGTAGACTTTGCTGGTCAGTGAACCCCAGAGATCATCCTAGCTCTGTCTTCAGCTCTGGAATTGGAGCCCATCGCACCCAGCTGTGGATTCTGCTGTTTTAATTCAGGGCCTGGTTCTTGCAGAGCAAGCACTTTTCTGACTGAGCAGATCCCCTGGCCCATATAAGTTTGCTTTGTTTTGTTTTTATAAGCAGTTTTAAACTGTTTTTTTTTTTTTTTCCACTTACCAGACTGCATCCTCAGTGTAGATTTTGAACCAGGTAACGGCATTGCAGAGTAGCGCAGTGTAGCGCTTGGTTGGTTGGTGAGGTCTCATTACATTTTCTGAGCAAATGCACAGAGCTATGCTATGGAGCAGTCCTTATCCCTTCAGCCCAGATGGCTCTGCTGGAGTCCTTCCTGGCCTATTTGTATATTTCTCCCAGTGCCTGAGGGCCACACTTCTTGAATGCCTACTCCACAGGTGCACTTATTTAATTCAGGGCCTGGGACAGTGGACGTTGACAGTGGACGTTGGGGTCACCACTTTGCTGATGGCAGAATGGCCCTTTCTTTTCTTGCCAATCATCTTTGCAGGAACCATTTATCCAGGCCTAAGTAAAAAGAGCCCCACATAAGTTATTTTTTTCATGGTGTATGTGTGTGTGTGTGTAAAATTTCCCTTTGATTTTCCTCTCAACACTGGGAAAGGAGCACAGGCTCTCACCTACCAGTCAAGCACTGCATCCCTGAGCTACATCGAAGCCCTTGCTACATTGCCCTGGCTGATGTTTAACTTTGCTCCTGCTTTGGCCTTCCATATAGCTGGAGTCACTGGAATGTACCACCACTCTCACTTTTCCCAGGGTCCCTTGCCCCATTTATTATTTAGGAGTCCTCTCGCCTACTTTTCTATTGCTGAAATTAAACACCACGACCAGGTCGATTTTAAAAAGACAGTGTTTAATTTGGCCTTCAGTTTCAGAGGGTAGAGCATGCATGCACATCTCTGTGTGTTGGTTTCTCATCTCCTGAGGCTACCTGGATTCAAACAGAGGTTTCCCTAAGGATTTTAATTCTCTTTACTTCCCAGAGGCTTCACCTCTGACACCACTGCCGGATTAAGTTTTTGCCATCATCCCTCACAGTGGGGATGGAGTTCAACACAGGAAACCTTGTCTAGACCATAGTGTTGAGAGTCACTTTGTGGCTGAGCTGAGGTCTTATCTAGACTCTGAATTCTATAGGCTCCTGAGAATTTGCATTCTGCTGTCATAGGTAGGATGTCATACTGGTGCTTGTTAAATCCGGTTGGTTTACAGTGTTGCTCAGATCTTCTGTTTCTTGCTTACATATGATGGGTTAAATATTCTATATTACATTTATTTTGACATAATGCTTTTTTACATACACACACACACACATCCATGCACGCACTCACGCATACACACACACACACACACACGCACGCATGCACTCACGTGCACACACACACACACACACGCACGCATGCACTCACGTGCACACACACACACACACACGCATGCATGCACTCACGCACACACACACACACACACACACACACGCATGCACTCACGTGCGCACATGCACACACACGCACGCGCACGCACTCACGCACACGCACGCATGCACTCACGCGCACACACACACGCACACGCACTCACGCACGCACGCGCACACACACACACATACACACATGCACGTGCACACTCACACGCACACATGCACATACACACGCATATACATGCATGCACACACATACACACACACGCACATGTGCGCACAGTGGAAGAGAGCCTGCGAGTGAGTGTTTGGAGTCAGAGGCCAGCTTGTGGGAATGAGCTCTCTCCTTCCAGCATGTGGGGCTTGGAGATTGAACTTATGTCATCAGACTTGGTGACAAGTGCCTTTCCCTTCTGACATATCTTATTGGCCTCAGAACTTGATATTTTTTTTCTTTTCCTTAAAAATAGCTGTTGTTTGAAGTTCTTTATTTTGAAACCAATATTGTATGACTAGGAACTAACTCATTTACTGAATGCTTACTGTGGATCAGAATTAGCTTGGTTGATAGGGACTTTTCAGTGCACAAAGTGGGGGGAAAACATGGAGTTTGCATTCTAGTGAGCACAGAGATAATGAGCAGGCAATGGAAGGTATGTGGTACTGTGCAGAAAGTAGCAGTGAGAGAAATGTATGGGGAGCTTGCAGTCTTGTTTTTTTTTTTTTTTCCTGAGACAGGGTCTCTTCTGTGGAGTCCTAGCTGTCTTGGAAACTGTAGATCAGGCTGGCCTCGAACTGACAGAGATGAACTTGCCAATGCTGTCTTCCAGCTCCTGAGATTAAGGATGTGCTGCCATGCCCAGTGTCTCTAGCAGTTTTAAATAGGTATTAAGAAAGGACTTACTGCTGATTGACAAAGGCCTAACTAACATTCACTCGTACTTAGGGCGAGTACCCTAGGCAGAGGGCCCACCAGGTACAAAGGCTGTAAAGTCATTACTTAAGGGCTCTCTATGAGACTTGGTAAGTGTGTGTCACATAGTGATTCAATAAAGTTGCTTTGCACTAAAAGAAATTGTTTTGTGCTATAGGTACTTAGAAACATTCTTGATTGGAGATTATGTTAGTGCAAAACAGTTTATTTCTCCGTTTTTTTCTAGTTTACTCCCACAGTTCTTAGCACTTGGTATATGTTTGAAATATTTAACACTACAAATGAAATCTGTTCATTGGTTATGTTTTGTCTTCCTTTCCAGAAGGGGAGCCTGGCCGAGGCAGGATTTTAGCGCTTTGTGCTAGTAGCACCTATTATGGCAGCACCTACTGCTTGTTTAGTGATGGGCAGACGGCTAGCTGCCAGCTAGCCGTTCTTATGAACGTAAAGCTATAATTTGTACCAGAAGGTTTCTTATGGGTGTTAAGCTCCTTGTTTGTGTGTGTGTGTTTTAAGAAAGAGAAAAGGGAATGATTGGGGCTGGCGAGATGGCTCAGCAGGTAAGAGCACTGACTGCTCTTCTGAAGGTCCTGAGTTCAGATCCCAGTAACCACATGGTGGCTCACAACCACCCGTAATGAGATCTGATGCCCTCTTCTGGTGCATCTGAAAACAGCTACAGTGTATTATGCCGGAACGAGCGGGGCAGGAGCGAGGGGGGCTGGCAGAAGGTCCTGAGTTCAGTTCCCAGCAGCCACACACATAATAAATAGCTCATGGCCATCTGTACAGCTACAGTGGACTCATACACATAAAATAAAATAAAAATAAATAAATAAATCTTATTTTAAAAAAAAGGGAATGATTGGCCTCATGCTTCTCCCCTGCTGATCAAGCACTTAGACCTACATTGCAGTACATAGCTAAATTCAATTTATTTGGGGTTTGCACTTTGAGTATGCTGATTTTTCTGAATTCTAATAAGCATTATATGACCTCTTCATCTCATTCTAATGGAGTTGTGTCTGATTTTCCAGGTTGCGTGATAGCTGAGCTTTTTACGGAAGGCGTACCTTTGTTTGATCTCTCTCAGCTGTTGGCGTATAGAAATGGACATTTTTTCCCTGAACAAGTGCTAAATAAAATTGAAGATCGCAGTATCAGAGAATTGGTAACTATGCTATAAATATGCGCCATACTGTTTTAATTGACTGTGTCCTAGCTGGCCTGGAACTCATTCTGTTAGCTCACTCAGGGCAGGCCTCCTGCCTCAGCCTTCTGAGTGCTGGGATGATAGGAAAGACATCAGTCCTTCCTCCACAACAAATTTGGAATAAAACCTATTACCGATAAACACACCTTTGATACCTTATTAGAAAAAAAATGCACTGTTTTTTCCCTCTCTGGCATAAAGCACATCTGACGTTAAAAAAAAAAAATGTGACTGACCCCATGATAGTGACTCTGGGTCACATAAACAGTGACTGACCCCGTGATAGTGACTCTGGGTCACACAAACAGTGACTGACCCCGTGATAGAGACTCTGGGTCACATAAACAGTGACTGACCCCGTGATAGAGACTCTGGGATCATAAGAGGTTGTGGCGTCTTTAGAGTGCTCTGCAGTATTCTAAGTGGGGCAGCACACAGTCTGTTTCCTATTGGCCATGGCAGCCACTGCTAGGCCTGGTGGCATAGGTCTGCAATTCCAGCTGCTTAGGGGACTAAGGAAAGTGACCTGAAATCCAAGGCCTGCCTGAGGGTGCAGACTGTTCAAGACCAGTTCAGGGAACTTAGCAAATCCCTGTCTCAAAATAAAAAAAAATTTTGGAGGTGCTGGGCTAGCTCAGGGTCAGCCCTGGCCTGGAATATGTTTGGTGAACAGGGAAGGTTGGAGCAGGGAGAGTGTTTGGTCCTAGCCAGCCTGGCCTACATAACAGTGTCTGAAGAGCAGAGTCAGGGGGCCACCCTGCAAACAAGCCGCTGCAGAGGACTCGTGCCACTGTGGGAAGGAGCACACCTGCTCCTCCCCAGAGCCGACACTGGCTTGTCACTTTAGCTGAGCAGCTCCATTTGGACCTACTGGAAAGTCAATTTGTTTATTCATCTTTGAGGCAATAATGCAAATGTAAAAGTAATTCTTAGATCATTTTTCTATACAATACACTTGATTCCTCTAAGTTCAGTGCTGGTTTCTAGTGTGGAATCCAAAAAGAAAGCCAAACTTGCAGATATATTTTATGATATTTTGTGTATTTGACTAGAAGAAACATTGAATCTTTTTTATATATTGAAAATGTCCTTATATTATCAGGAATATATTTCTAGTGTTTACATTTTCTCACAATTTTAAGTATCTTATTTTTGTAAGATTTTGTGTGTGTGTGTGTGTGTGTGTGTGTGTGTGTGTATGTGTGCGTGTGTGTATGTGTGTGTATATGTGTGTGCATGTATGTGTGTGCGCGTGTGTGTATGTGTGTATATGTGTGTGTGTGTATGTGTGTATGTGTGTTTGTATGTGTGTATGTGTGCGTGTGTGTATGTGTGTGCGTGTGTGTATGTGTGTGTGTATATGTGTGTGCATGTATGTGTGTGTGTATATGTGTGTGCGTGTGTGTGTATGTGTGTATATATGTGTGTGTGTATGTGTGTATGCACATGTGTATGTGAGTGCAGAGGCCAGAGGTTTTAGATCTTCTGGAGAGAGAGTTATAAGAGGTTGAGCCACATGATGTGGATCCTGGGAGCTGAGAAGTTCTCTTCCGTGCTTCGCCGTCTCCCCACCCTACTGTTTTCTATCATTGAAGTGCTGGGATCCAACACAGAACCTCTCGGTCTCAGCCAGCTCTATCCTTGAGCTACATTTTGATTCTTCTCTCAACTAAACTCCTCGAAGTCAGTTGGACAACACTTAAACCATGTGCTAATCCTTTGGATTTGTGGGAGTGTACTTTATTTAAACCAGAACTCTGAATTGGGACTCTGAAAGTTATTTCAGGAGTTCTGTAATTTCCTTCAGACTCATGTTATTTTGTGTGTGCAAGCTGTGTCTATTCATTTTTATCTGAAGGTTTATTGCTTTTTAACAACAAACATTGAACAAATAAGTATGACCTCTTATCTGCCAGGATGTCTGTGAACAGTCATTTGTGATATCCGTTGCCTTTAAGGTGATGAGTGACATAATTAGTTTATAGTTGTAAAAAAGGTCAGACAAAGAGAATAATTGCATTACCTCAGAAATCCCTTAGATCTCATGCACTCGCTCTTGTAACTTTCTTTCTGTTTGATTTGGGGTGTGTGTGTGTGTGTGTGTGTGTGTGTGTGCCTGTGTGCATGTATATAGACAGGATCTTATGCAGTCCAACTGGCCTTCAACTTGTTATTAGCCCAGAAGGCTGGCCTTGCCCAAGCCTCCGGCGGGCTGGGGTTTAGGTTTGAGCCACCCCATCTGGCTTGCATTTCATGTTCTAAAGTGGAGCCTTTTCCCCTTTCATACAGGTAACTCAGATGATCCACCGTGAGCCAGAAAAGCGTCTGGAAGCCGAGGACTACCTGAAGCAGCAGCGTGGCAATGCTTTCCCTGAGATATTTTATACTTTCCTTCAGCCTTACATGGCTCAGTTTGCCAAGGAAACCTTTCTCTCTGCAGATGAGCGGATTTTGGTTATACGGAAAGATTTGGGCAACATTATTCACAACCTCTGTGGACATGATTTGCCAGACAAAGCAGAAGGGGAGTCCAAGGCCAGCGGACTGGTTGTCCTGGTGTCTGTGATAACGTCCTGCCTGCAGACCCTGAAATCCTGCGATTCCAAACTGGCCGCCTTGGAGCTCATTCTGCATCTGGCTCCGAGGCTGAGCGTAGAGATCCTTCTGGATCGCATCACTCCCTACCTGTTGCATTTCAGCAACGACTCTGTCCCGAGAGTGCGGGCTGAAGCCCTGAGGACGCTCACCAAAGTCCTTGCCCTTGTCCAAGAGGTTCCTCGAAACGATGTCAATATCTATCCAGAGTACATTCTCCCTGGCATAGCCCACCTGGCCCAGGACGACGCTACCATCGTCAGACTGGCCTACGCTGGTAAGAGTTCCTTGTCTAGTTACAGTCTCGCAATTGTTTCTCAAGTACTGACCACCATACCTCTTGGCTTTCTGATTTCTTTGGCCATTGAGTATATGAACTTTGCTTTTGAATTATGAATACATATGTGTATATATTAATATTGATAACTAATCTATTCCTGGGGCTCAACTTTTGTATATTCTTTCTCATTTGAAATGATTAGAATTACCAAGGGAGGAGGTATGCAGCGTGGATTCTGACAGATTGACCTGGAATAGTTCATTTAGCTGGCAGAAGACTAATGTTTACAAGTACCTGCTCCTCATCTATCTAGAGTTGTAGCCTTTTCAAAGTTTCCCTTAGCAAACACTCTTATTTCAGGGCAGAACATTCTGTTACAATTGAAAAAGACGGCAGTGTTGACAGCTCTGAGTTAGGTCCCTGTCCCCCTTACTTTAGTGCTCAGGATTTGTGGCATCTTGATGAGTCTGGTGTGCCATGAACACCTACCTTTCCTACTTAGAATTCTCACCCACAAAGCCTAGCAGTAAAGATTCATGTTTTTAGCTCCTTGAACTAATTCTGAGTGCTTACTTCACCGTGGGAAATATCACTGAGACATTTACACAATCCATAATTTATATCTCTGATCTAATGGAAAATGGACCTTCTGTTTGGAAGTCTTTGTACATAATGTACAGCACACATGTGGTGATGACATTGCCACGGTTTTTAAAGCAATTTGCTTATTACCTTGTTTATTATTTGCCTATCATTGTTAATAGAGTACATGAAAAATGGTCTTAGGATACTAATTTTATGTCTAGGCACAACCTCAGAGGCTTGGCGGTTGTTGGGTAGTTTTTTGCCATAAATGTATATTGTTCTGGTCTTTTTTGTTTGTGTATTGTGGGGCATAAAGTCATGATCTAGAAATTCACGATCTCTTTAATACATGTGATTTTATTATTTGTAATAGCCTGTTTCTTTCATTTTATTTATTTATTTATTTATTTATTCACTTTATATCCCAATTGCTACCCTTTCTCCCATCCCCTCCTCATACAGTTCTTTTCCCCATCCCCCTATTCTCCACACCTTCTCCTCTGAGAGGGTGGAGGCCCTCCCTGGATATCTCCCCCTCCCTCAGCCCCCTCCCCCAACAGGTATATCAAGTCTTTGCATGGCTAGGAGCATTCTCTCCCACTGAGGCCAGACAAGGCAGTCCAGTTCAGGGAAAGTATTCCACAGACAGGAAACAGCTTTTGGGACAGCCCCTGCTTTAGTAATTCAGGGCCCATATGAAGAGAGAGCTGCACGTCTGCTATATATGTGCCTGGATTGGAGGGCTAGGTCCAGCCTGCGTATGCTCTTTGGTTGGTGGTTCAGTCTCTGAGAGCACCCAAGGATTCAGGGTCGTTGACTCTGTTGGGCTTTCTGTGGAGTTCCTGTCCCTTCTGGGGGCCTCAGTCCTTCCCCCATCTCTTCCATTGGAGTCCCCAAGCTCTGTCCCTCTCAAACACTACGTTTGAGGCTGGGTCTCTGCATCTGTTTCAGTCAGCTGCTGGGTGGAGCCTCTCAGAGGACATGCTAGGCTCCTGTCTGCAGCGTGTCATTAGTAGTGTCAGGGACTGGTGCTTGCCCATGGGATGGGTCTCAAGGTGGGCCGCCGGTTAATGGTTGCCCATTCCCTCCATCCTCTCCATCCCTGTCCCTCTATTTCTTATAGGCAGGATACATTTTGGGTTGAAAGTTTTGTGGGTGGTTTGGTGTCCCTGTTGCTCCACTGGGGGTCCTGACTGACTACAGGAGGTGGCCTCTTCAGTTTCCATATCCCCACTGCTGTGAGTCTCAGCTAAGGTCACCCCTACAGACGTAGGAGTAAATAGAAAAGAAGAATGGCAGTTAGAGAAGAGCAGCTAAGTGACAGCACATGTGACAGTGGAGGTTGGAGTGGGAACTGTGGGTAATGAAGAGTGTTGGTCAGGCTCATAGGTTGTCAGAGAAAAGACAGTATACAATGCGGCCAGCACTCTCACCCTTTGTCCATGGGAACCTCAGGCTGTTATGTGAACAGCAGTCTAATGGTGACTGAATGGCTTTTTAAGATAGTCAGATTCTTAATTTTTCTGAAGGATCCTAGATTCAGGCTGTGGGCATAGTAAGCTGGTAAGCGGCAGGCTTGAGGGATGAGTCCTGGTCTGTCTGCTTCCAGGCCCCGTGTGACATTACTTTGGTGCTAATGTTTTTGTGCTAGTCTAATAATTCTCTCTAACTGGCAGGATACCTTTAAAGGCTAGCTCTGGGGTTAAGTGGTATTTGCTCATTAGAAATACTTTATTTTAGACAGTTTCTGCAAATGCAGGATTTTTTTGTTGTTGTTTAGAGATCATCATAGATTATGAGATCATTATAGAGACTGATTAAGGGCTAACTTTCTAGAATTTATGATTAATATTTAGATGTATAAAGACTTAGGGATTCTGAGCCTAATGGTGACCTGTAGTTACCAGTGTTCTAGAGGTAGAAGCCGGAGGATCTCCAGTTTGAGGCCACTTGGATGCACAATGACCCTGCCTCAGAAAAGTTAAAGGACTTTGGGAGGAAAAGTTATGAGCAGCATAAAAATTTGGGTCCTGATTCTAACTTCGCTTCTATTATAGAAAACATAGCTCTGTTGGCCGAGACGGCTCTGCGATTCCTGGAACTAGTGCAGCTAAAAACTCTCAACATGGAGAACGAGCCGGACAGTGAAGAGGTAGATGAAGCCACGCGTCCTAACGGAGACTATGACACAGGTTGTGTTATTAACCCTCTTAAAACCCCCAGCATTTACACCGAATCGCTAATGGTAACTTGTAAAAGCAGTTATTTGTGACTCTTGTAAAGTGAAGGAGCAGTGGGTATTGGGATGGGAAGGGCCCCTGGCACATTATCCTTTCTGTCCTCACACACCGTTAGCTAGAAATGATCCACCTGTCCTTGACTCCACACTCGCTGCTGCAGCTGGAGTTGTGTGAGCGGTAAAGCTGCCGAACTGGGTGGCTCTCATTAAATAATGCAATCACCATTGCTGAAGAACCTAAACCTCTTCTTCCTGCGTGAGCAGTGCTGAGTGTCCTTAGTCATTTAGTAATTAGCATCTCTGATTTACATATTAAAGTTCCTCATTTACTGTAAAGAAACACCTGCGATGGCAACCTCACAGAGGCCAGTGGCTTATGCTTCTCTGTATCTAAAAAATACAGTTTTTTAACAGCTTCATAGCCAAAGATTCAGCAGTAGAATTGAATCCACTCTGCTGGTTTAAGGTGGGATCTACTAGAGAAATCTAGTTTATACATTTGCATGCTGTGTCTGTCCTGAGCAGAAGGGCTGGCTTTGCCCCTTTCATTTAGCTGAGTAGTGGTTAAGCCTGTGCTGTACTCTAGGCAGCTAGAAGCAGTAGGGAAGTGGCAAGAACCTGGACCACTACTCTCAAACATGGGCGTTAGCCAGGGAAAGACAGACAAACCGGTGGGTAGATAAGGATGAGTAGAGGGGAAGTCTGCGCAGACCTTATAGAGAACTTACGATATATTCTATGGATGGATATATCTGTTTCTCTCTCTCTCTCTCTCTCTCTCTCTCTCTCTCTCTCTAATTAACTTACTCTAAAATGCTTTCTAAAAGTCACATGCTGAACCAGTCTGGTTCTTCAGTGGCCTTGTGAATGTTGATCTTTGGGGAGGTAATGAGCTCTCCATTCTGGTGCTTCCTCCTGCATTTCATCTTGAGATCATACACAGAGAGATGTTTTGTAAGATGGTAGCTGCTGTCATGTTGTTTACTGTGGAGATGATTTTCAGTGTCTGACCTGCAGACCTTTGAATAGCTTAGCAATACAGGGTTTGTGTGGCAGCCTCTGTGGTCATTCTGTTCCTCCACTAAGAAAGAAGACAGGTCTGACTGTGGCCGGGCCATACCTGTAATTTTATCACTTGGGAGGCCAAATAGAATTGTGAGTTCAAGGCTGAATAACCAGTTCCAAGACAGTCTGAGCTACATAGTGAGACCGTGTCTCAACCAAAATACCAAAATTCCACGTGCTCCGTCTGCATGTGTGGGTGAAAACTGATCCTTCTTCTGCGTTTTAGAGCTCCAGGCCTTACATGAGATGGTCCAGCAGAAGGTCGTCACTTTGTTAAGCGACCCTGAGAATATTGTGAAACAGACGTTGATGGAGAATGGGATCACACGCTTGTGCGTCTTCTTCGGACGCCAGAAGGCCAACGACGTTCTGTTGTCCCACATGATCACTTTCCTAAATGATAAGAATGATTGGCACCTGCGTGGAGCCTTCTTCGATAGCATAGTCGGTATGTCTGCATTTCCTTTTAAAGTCCTCTTTAAGATTATAAACTGCCCTCTCAAAGCCTTCCATTGGTTTGGAAGATAGGTAATGGTATGATTAAGGTTTTTTTTTAATATATATATTTTTTATGATTAAGTTTTGTTTAATGAATGGGTTTCTAGTATTTCTGTCTGTCTTCATGCTTCTTTACAGTATGACTGATTAAGGAGTGGCTTAATTAACCAGTGCTACAGGGATAAGAAGTAGCATGTGGTCATTTAGAACAGTGACCTGGGGAAGTGCAGAAGTGACTGAGGGAGTGTCAGATCTTTGGGAGGTGTGAGCCCAGGGTTGTAATGGGTCAGAAGCAGAAATGAGTCTGTTTAAGGCAGAGGCTGCAGTATACGGTTTCCATGACGCCCATCTGCTGGGCTTGGACAGCAGCTGATTGTTTGGTTTATATTTTCATATTTGTCAGTGTTCTACAGCAGACATCTATTTTTTTGAAAAATTTTAATTGACTGTATGTATTTGCTTATTTTGCTGGGGATGGTGCATGTGTGCTGTGGTGTTTGTGGATCAAGGGGTAACTTTTGGGGGCTGGTCTTCTCTTTCCACGAAGTGGGAACTGGGGATTACACTCAGGTCTCTGGCCTGCCATTGGGGACTCTCTATAATAGTACTTCCCAATTTGCCTTACATTAAAAAGGAGATCTAAGCATTTTCTAGCATTATTAACAGTTCTTTGTAATCATAGTTCAATAGATTTATATCATTTTGTTCCACTAAATACTTTTATCAAAATTCATTTGCTCTCTTAATTAAATATTTTGTATATTTAATTTTTGTGTTTGTTTTTGTATTTTAAGACGGTCTTACTGACCAGCTCAGGCTGGCCTGGAATTCTAAGCGTCCTTGCTTTAGCCTCCCAAGTGCTGAGATCACCTGTTAATTTTAATTTTGAATTGTTATGCAGGGAACCTTACATATTTATTCAAGTAAACAGGATGATTGGGTATTTAAGTCTGGTCACGCATTTCCAGTGGCTGGCTTTTTTGTCCTGAGAAACAGCACTACGTGTCGGCCCTGTCACTCAGTGAGAGACCTCTACAGCTGTCATATTGCAGTTTACTGTCCACCACATGGCTAATACACAGTTTCCTTATTTCTTACTAGTCTCTGTAGCTAGAAGTATAAGATTTTACATAGACAGTTTGGGTTCCTCTACACAGAGACACTTTTATAGTTAGCTTTCTGTTTCTTTAAGAAAGAAAGACCATAACCAAAAGCAACTTGAGGAGAGATGGGTTTATTTCATTGTAACAGCTGACAGTCCATCGCTGAGGGAGCTCAGGGCAGGAACGGGAGGCAGGAAACTGCAAGAGGAACTGAAGCAGAGGCCATGGAGGGACACTGCTTACTGCTTAGCTCCAGTAAGCTCAGCTTGCTTTCTTACACAGCCGAGAACCACCTGCTCAGGCATGGCACTGCCCACACTGGGCTGCCCTCATCAATCATTAATCAAGAAGATGAACCACACACTTGCTTACAGGCTAATCTGATGGAGGCAGTTCATCAGTTCATCACTCAAAGTCCCTTCTTCCCATATGACCCTATGTTTTGTCAACTTAACAACGAACTGATGAGCACAGACGCTGGTGTGTGTGTGTGTGTGTGTGTGTGTGTGTGTTTCAGTTACTGAGTTAGAGAATATGAACACCACTTTCATGGGAAGCACTGTAGTTACTGCCTAGTCAATAAAACATGCTTGCTATAAACAAAGCATGTGCACATGTAGTTAAAATAGCTGGTGTATTTCACGTTATTTGTGACTTCATCAACTTGAGGTGCTATACACCCCCATGCACTCCCAGTCAGAAACAGGCTTTACTTAACCAGTGCTTGATAAAAGGGTAAAGTAACAGACTTTCATGGGTGTTTTCTGATTGCTAGCCAAGCAAAACCTTTTCCTGATGTTTCCATGTTTGTATTTCTTACATTAGCTTTTATTATTTTGGTTCTTTTTCTTGCATGAAGGTACATTAGGGTTTTTGGAGCATATAAAGTATTAACTTGTTTTGAAGGCAAGCCCTTTTCTCTGTTTTTATTTGATTTTTTTATGTTTTGGTTTTGGAAGGGCAGTCTCACAGGGCAGGCCAGCTTCCTCCTGAGTGTTGGGATGGTGCTCATGTGTGTGCCACCACACAGGGCCCAGGATGTAGTGTGTGCATCACACAGGGCCCAGGATGCAGTGTGTGCACCACACAAGGCCTAGGATGTAGTGTGTGCACCACACAGGGCCCAGGATGCAGTGTGTGTACCACACAGGACCTAGGATGCAGTGTGTGCATCACACAGGGCCCAGGATGCAGTGTGTGCACCACACAGGGCCCAGGATGCAGTGTGTGTACCACACAGGACCCCGGATGCAGTGTGTGTACCACACAGGGCCCAGGATACAGTGTGTGCCACCACACAGGGCCCAGGATGCAGTGTGTGCACCACACAGGGCCCAGGATGCAGTGTGTGCCACACACAGGGCCCAGGATGCAGCCTCAGCTGTGTGCACCACACAGGGCCCAGGATGCAGTGTGTGTACCACACAGGGCCCAGGATGCAGTGTGTGCACCACACAGGGCCCAGGATGCAGTGTGTGCACCACACAGGGCCCAGGATGCAGTGTGTGCCACCACACAGGGCCTAGGATGCAGCCCCAGCTGACTACAGTCCCAGCTGGCATCCCTGCTTAGTTTTACAGTGCCGATCACTTAATGTTGTTCAGCTGTTAGATGTTTACTTTAATATATTATTATTGTCCTGCTTTTTATTTGTGATATAAGAAGACGAAGGCCCTCCCCTCTGCACCTTTTTATTCGTGATATAAGAAGATGAAGGCCCTCCCCTCTGCACCTTTTTGTTTGTGATCTAAGAAGATGAAGGCCCTTCCCCTCTGCACCTTTGCACCCTCCCTTTGCTTAGCTGAATTCTTAGTAATTTCACTGTCATGGCAAACATTTACTTTGTTCTATGATTAAAACAAAGTGTTCTCAAATAGATTTATTCTAAAGGACCAGGATAACATTTACCTTCTGACAAATGTTAAGTTTTACTGACTAAGAGTCAGGTAGTTGCTCCTGGGGGCTATTTGGTCACTCCCTGCGCTTGAGTGTGCGGTGGCAGTGGCAGTTGAGGGTTCTAGAGTCATTGTACCTTTGAACTTTGTGTTTCGACGCTACTCTGTTACTTGCTGTAGAGTCTTAGACTTGCTTTCTTCTTCACCTGTCTGCAGCACTCTGCTTCTTTCTTGCCAGCGTTAGTGTTGCTTGGAATTTATCCCATTCCTTCCCTGTGTTATTCTTGAAATCTAGTATGGGCTGTGCATGTGTATGTGTTCCTTCCACGTGTGGCTGCCGGTGTGTACATGTTCGTGTGGACCATTCCACGTGTGGCTGCTGGTGTGTACATGTTCGTGTGGACCATTTCACGTGTGGCTGCTGGTGTGTACATGTTCATGTGGACCATTCCACGTGTGGCTGCTGGTGTGTACATGTTCGTGTGGACCATTCCACGTGTGGCTGCCGGTGTGTATGTCTGTGCACGTGGGTCAGTGTCAAGCTCAGGTCAGTGTCAAGTGTTTCCTGTGGTCTCTCTCTACCTTGCTATTTTGAGACAAGGTCTCTCACTGAATCTGGCCAGCCAATGAGCCCCTGGACTCCCCTGCCTTTTCTATCTGCAGAGCCAGGGTTTTATCAGAGATCTAAAACTGAGTCCTGTGCTCTCACGACCAACTTTGCCAACTGAGCCACCTCTGTAGTCCTGGATATCCCTGAAAGAATTTTCTTGGAACTGGGCTGGAGGACTTTGTGTGCTGTCGCCAGTTTTCCTCCTCGTCCTCGGGTACATCTGCTGTTCTCCACCTCCCTCTTTATTTTGCTAGATGGAGTTCTGAGGAAGGGCTGTCTCGGATATCTGACTTATTTGTGCTTTCTTAATATTGACAGCTTTAGGCATCCCTGTGTTTTCTGTAAGTTCTGGTGTCCCTGGACTTCTGGGTGTTTGACTTTGGTGGCATCTTTTCATTTATTTTGTAGTTCTGTCTTGTTTTTGATGAGTGGCTTGTTGTTTTAAGTGTCACACACTGCTCAGTGGTGATGTGCAGTCAGGTGAGGTGCTGAGTCACGGTGACGCTGTCTCCCTTTCAGGTGTGGCTGCCTATGTTGGCTGGCAGAGCTCGTCCATCCTCAAGCCCCTGCTCCAGCAAGGCCTCAGCGACGCCGAGGAGTTTGTCATTGTGAAAGCTCTCAATGCCCTGACCTGCATGTGCCAGTTAGGGCTGCTGCAGAAACCCCATGTCTACGAGTTCGCCAGTGATATTGGTAAGCTTCTGCTTTTGAGACTTAACGTAGGAAGTTTGGGTACGGGAATAACGTTATATCATTTCATTTAGATAAGAGTAAGAATAAACACAAAAGAAAATGTACAGTATTTGTCTTTTTGGGGGTATGTTATCCCACTTGTGGTTATTTTTTCTTAGCTCCTTCCACTTACCTTAAAATTTTATATTTTAATTTTTTTAACAGCTGACTAATATTCCGTTGTGTAAATGTACATTTCCATTACCGTTCTTCAGTTGACAGACCTCTGGCTGTTATAAATAGCAGCAATGACCATGGATGAGCAAGTGCCTCTGTACTAGCATGTAGATCCTTTGGGGATATGCCCAAGAGCGGGATAGCTGGCTCTTGAGATAGATTGATTCCTACCTCCTGAGGACCTGCCACACTGATTTCCATAGCAGCTGAGCCAGTTTGCATTCCCAGCAGCCATGACTGAATGCTCCCCTTTCCTCATCCTCACCAGCAGGAGCCATCATTTGTTGTGTTGATCTTGGCTGTTTTAACTGAGGTGAGATAAAATCTCAGAGTAGTGCTAATTTCCATTTCCCTGATGGCTAAGGGTGCTGAGCATATCTTTGTGTTTCTCAGGCACATGTGTTTCATCTTTTGAGAACTCAGTTTAGTTCTATTCTCATTTTTAATTGGATTATTTGTTCTCTTGATGTTCAGTATTTTAGTTCTTTATATATTCTAGATACTTGCCTTCTGTTGAATAAGTAATTGGTGATGATAATTTCTACCTCCCCCTATGCCTGCAGTGTATGTGTGCCCAGAACACAGCAGTGTATGTGTGCCCAGGACACAGCAGTGCATGTGTGCCCAGAACATAGCAGTGTATGTGTGCCCAGAACACAGCAGTGTATGTGTGCCCAGAACACAGCAGTGCATGTGTGCCCAGAACACAGCAGTGCATGTGTGCCCAGAACACAGCAGTGCATGTGTGCCCAGAACACAGCAGTGTATGTGTGCCCAGAACATAGCAGTGTATGTGTGCCCTTAAACACAGCAGTGCATGTGTGCCCTTAAACACAGCAGTGCATGTGTGCCCAGAACACAGCAGTGTATGTGTGCCCTAAACACAGTAGTGTATGTGTGCCCTTAAACACAGCAGTGTATGTGTGCCCTAAACACAGCAGTGCGTGTGTGCCCTTAAACACAGCAGTGCATGTGTGTCCGTAACACAGCAGTGTATGCGTGCCCTTATACACAGCAGTGTATGTGTGCCCTTAACCACAGTAGTGTATGTGTACCCTAAACACAGTAGTGTATGTGTGCCCTTAAACACAGCAGTGCATGTGTGCCCTTAAACATAGCAGTGCATGTGTGCCCTTAAACACAGCAGTGCATGTGTGCCCTTAAACACAGTAGTGTATGTGTGCCCTTAAACACAGTAGTGTATGTGTGCCCTTAAATACAGCAGTGTATGTGTGCCCTTAAACACAGCAGTGCATGTGTGCCCTTAAACACAGCAGTGCATGTGTGCCCTTAAACACAGCAGTGCATGTGTGCCCTTAAACACAGCAGTGTATGTGTGCCCTTAAACAGGCTATTGGTGTTGTTGTGTGTCTTTGCACTGTTTTCTTGTTTATTTAGCTTCTCTGATTTTTATTGTAAGCTTTAACCCATCCTCATTTAAAGGAAGTATTTAATAGGACACATTAATGTTATCAAATCCCTTGCACCATTCTTACTCTTTTGCATCTTACTTTGTGATTTGATGATATTTTTAAAGTGCTATGCTTTGAATCTTTAAGGCCCCAGAAATGTAATTTTCACTACACAAAAAACCTACACTCATGTTTCTCCTCTCATGTTTTATGTTGTTAAGTGATTTATGTACTTTATATATTGTTTATCCTTAAGCAGGTTATTAGCACTGAAGTTCCAGTCTGGCCTTGAACTCATGACCTCTTGGTTTGGCTTCAGTTCTCCCAGCACCGGTATGCCAGGCAGGAGCTGCCACACTGGTTTCGTATGGTGATTCCAAGACTAGAACGGCCATGGTGTTCTTGGTGGAGACTGTCATGATTTCCTTGGTTTTAAGAGCCCTATTATTCCTGCTTAGATTATTCTTCATACTCTGCTTTCCTCGTGCTTGTCTCCAGAGAATTGGGACATATTAGAGAGAAAAGATCGAATGTTCCATTTTCTAAGAAATGTTCTCAGCTCAGGCTTAAGCATTTGATGCCCTTTGTCAGCTAATTGCTGCTATAATAATGCAGTGTGTCAGTCAACCACAGAGCCTCGGAAACTCTGCCATGGATTTGTTGCCGTGCACCTGTGGGCTGTGTGGGTGGCTCTGCTTCAGGCTGCGCGTCTCCCTTGTCTTTTGAACATGATCCATCTGTCTCATTGTGGGACCATGGTTGTCGTGGCTGAGGCTGTCCCAGCTGTTCTCATGGAGTGACAGACACAGGAGAGCAAGCCTAGCGGTGTGACACCTTCTCCTTGGTATTACATTTGCTCACATCCATTGACTATAAAGAAAGGGCTATGAGAGCCATATACCTCAGGTACAGAGGACACAGACGTGGGAAGCTCAGAATCAGCAATTTGTCATGCGCAACATCCATTCCCCGCCATGCCATGGCCACACTGTGTGCTTTCTAGAGTTCTCAGGGCTTTGCCTGTTCCTACTGTTCTTGGTTGTTGAGGTGTTGGGGTTGAAGTCTGGGGCCCTGGGCATGTTAGACAGCACCCAGCCTCTGAACTCCATCTTTCCTTCTTTGGGTCAAAGGAAAGATGGACAGAGCTGTGGATGCTTTGTGAAATAATCAAAACCTTCCTGGCTAATGAAATGATCATGTGAGAACTTTCAAGAAAGATTTTATTATTTTACTTATTTTGTGTGGGGGTGTACATGTGTTTGTGTGCACATGTGTGCATGCATGTGTGCATATGTGCATGAGTACATGCCTCTGTATGCTTGTAGAGGTCAGAGGACAACTCTGTGCTTGGTTCTCTCTTCACTTTGCGTATCTCTTCTAGGTGGCCAGGCTTGGTCCCAGGAGCCATTGCTGGCTCAACCATCTTGGTGGCCTTGAAGAGAGGGACTTTGAGCATGTCTTTCTCTTTCTCTTTTCATATAAGCACTTTTGAGTGTATATTTTCACACTTAGACCTCATGCTACTGTTGTGTTTTAAAAGTTTGAATTTTCAATTTTCTTACTAAATCAAATGACTTTGATTAGTTGAAACAAGTGACTTAGATTTAGTGGATGAAAGTATTAAAAGGAATGAAGAGATTCAGTTTTCTGGGTTAATCTTCTGTTTTGAAGAGTGGACACAACGTGTTTACTTTTCCATGTTTTCATTCACGATGACATGCAAACTTATGAGTTATGTGCTAGATGTGACCAGACGCCGCATTTAAAAGAATGTGAGGTGGATCAGATTGTTTGCTCAGTGCTTTGGTGTGGAGACAAAACAGTTCCCCAGTGTCTCTCTGCCTCTTGCAGTAAAGTGAAGCTGTAATCCCTTACTGAGTGGTGCTGGGATTTTTATGTCTTTGTCCAGTTTGGTTTTTTGTTTTTTTTGTTTGTTTGTTTGTTTGTTTTTTGAGACAGGGTTTCTCTGTGTAGCCCTGGCTGTCCTGGAACTCACTCTGTAGACCAGGCTGGCCTCGAACTCAGAAATCCACCTGCCTCTGCTTCCCAAGTGCTGGGATTAAAGGCGTGCGCCACCACTGCCTGGCTTGTCCAGTCATTTTAAATTCAGTGCTAAGATGACTATGTGCTAACACTCACCTCTGAAAAATAGGAATGTAGAGATTTTAGACAGGAGGTTGTCTTGTGGCATGGCTGGTGAGTATGATAGGGATGTTAGACAGGAGACTGTCTTGTGGCATGGCTGGTGAGTATGATAGGGAGTGTTAGAGCTGTTCTGTTGAGTCCCTGGGTCAGGCTGATACGTGCAGGAGCCTCCTTGCACCACGGAGGCTTGGTCTTTATCCCGATGCCGTGGCAGTGTAAGGATTTGTGTGACTGTGGTTTGATCTGTTTCCTTTCTTTCCCCTTTAGCTCCCTTCCTGTGTCACCCTAATCTGTGGATACGCTATGGTGCTGTGGGGTTTATCACGGTGGTAGCTCATCAGATCAGTACCGCTGACGTCTACTGCAAGCTCATGCCGTATCTTGACCCGTACATTACACAACCAGTGATCCAGGTACACGTGTTCCAGCTTTATGCCCAGTCCTTTCCCAGTATATCTCTTTATATCAAGAGAGCCTTAATATAAAAGTACATTTAAATTGGTCTGTGACATTTTTATATACCTTTCAAACAAGTAATGCTAGTAAGCTGGCTGCCCTAGTAAGAGAAACACTGTCAAGAGACTTTATGCTACACCGCGTGGCATGCAGAAAGTCAGTTCAGTTCCTTTGTGTAATTTTATACTATATCTGCTTTTATTTTTATTCATTTTTTAAAGTTTAATTACTTGTAAAATTTTATGTATATGGGTGTTTACAAGCCCACATGGTGCGCAGGGAGGTGAAAAGAGGGTGCTAGATTCCTTAGAACTGGAGTTGCAGTCAGTCGTGAACCTCCATGTGAGTGCTGCGGATAGAATCCTGGTCCTCTGGAAGAGCATCCAGTGCTCTTAGCCCTCAGCCATCTCTCCAGCTCCTTGACCAGTTATTTATTTAGCTTATTAAATTTAGTGTTGGTCATTGGTTTATATTTTTCAAAGCCAGGATCAAGAATTGAAGGGCTTAATTATGTTTTATAAGTCTTACCCTTCTTTATTTTAAAATCTGGACTTTTTACGTTTTAATTTTGTGTTTATGTGTGTATCCCTGTTTGGGTTTGCACATGAGTGCAGTGCTCTCAGAGGACAGAAAACGATCCCGATCGCCTGGAACTAGAATTACATGTTGCTTCTGAGCACCCAGCATGGGTGCTAGGGACCCAGAAGAGGGCCTGCAGCAATTAATTATATCCAAAGAATGTCCTTCAGATCTGGGTGTGGTGGTATACACTTACAGTGTCAGTTCCCAAGAGACCGAGGCAGGAGGTTGTGAGTTCATGGCCAGCCTGGGCCACATAAAGAATCCATCATCAGTGCGAATTATATAGTGAGATCCTGTGTAACAAAGCCAGGGGCTGGGATACGGCTCAGTAGTAGAGCATGTGCCTACATGTTCAAACCGCTGGGTTCTATAGCCAGCATTTAAAGGATACCCAAGAGTCCTTTGGGTGACTGATGATAACACCCATCCGTTTATTACATGTGCACTGACCAGAGAGTGTTTTTAGAGCCACTAAAAGAAGGAAGGTATGGACTCTGAAGAAGTGTGTGGGTGTGTGGTGGAACCATGAAAACTGCAGGCAAGTCCTGTGGCAGTGCTTGCTACAATGTCTGGCCAGAGCCTGTGTCTTAGGCATGTGGCTGAGACCTGCAGGTGGCTTGTAGGGCTGGGAAGTATTCTGACCTCTGCAGATCCGGGAAAGGCTTGCTCTGACTTTCCAAAGCCTTTGCCTTTGGGTATTAATTATTAGTCTCCCTGGAGGGTGGACAGAGACAGGTAGTTTTGTGGTAATTCTGAAAAACAAGAGATATATAAGCCCTTTAAAATTGGCTAGTGGCCCATTTTTTCTCCTGAGAACCATCATTTTCTTAGAAAATAAATACTTTTGTTAACTTTACACGAGTTGTGCTTGCTGAGTTTGGAAGTAATTGTTTTATTTACTGTAGTCTTGACAACTGTCTTTCCTTTTCTAATATAGATTGAGAGGAAGCTTGTCCTGCTCAGTGTTCTGAAAGAGCCTGTGAGTCGCTCTATATTTGATTATGCTCTGAGGTCTAAAGACATCGCTAGCTTGTTCAGACATCTTCACATGCGCCAGAAGAAGCGAAATGGTTGTCTACTTGACTGCCCTCCGCCTGAGGACCCCACCATAGCACAGCTTCTGAAGAAGCTTCTCTCACAGGTGTGTGCCTTCCTCAAGCCTCACGTGTCAACAGGCTTCATGACAGCATTGGTGAAACTATCTAGATGTTAAAAATGGTTTTGATTGGGTCATAGTGTGATAGATGAAAATAAATCTGTCAGCATCTTACATATTCTCTGTGGCATTGAAGCAAAGACAGTAGGATTAATCTGAACACTAGTTAGGCTAAATAAGGAGTCTTGGAGACTGTCAGCCTGCTTTGGGGTTGCTGGGAGAATAGAAAGAGCCCCGGGTTTAAGTACTGTTTTTGGAGTCTTGGAGACTGTCAGCCTGCTTTGGGGATTGCTAGAAGAATAGAAAGAGCCCTGGATTTAAGTACTGTTTTTGGAGTCTTGGAGACTGTCAGCCTGCTTTGGGGATTGCTGGGAGAATGGAAAGAGCCCTGGATTTAAGTACTGTTTTTGGAGTCTTGGAGACTGTCAGCCTGCTTTGGGGTTGCTGGGAGAATGGAAAGAGCCCTGGATTTAAGTACTGTTTTTGGCTTAGTTTTGTACTTCACCAAAATACAATGAAGTTTAGCCAGAAGAAAGCTTTCAGAACACAGACACATCGCAGTTCAGATTCATACTTCTTACTGTGTGCAAACAGCTGCAATGCCTTGGGTTGAGTAAGCCTGCAGTTTACTGTTGTATTTAAGTCTGAATTTGGTTCAATTAACAAATCGTGTAAAAACCAGAAAGTAACCCTTTTACTTTATTTGGCATTGGTAGGGCCTCTTTTAAAAGACTAAATTTAGACTCATCTTCCTGTTTTATATGGGATGTGTGGGGCCTAGAGTCAAAATTGGAATAAAAGTGTTTCTAAATGAAGACTCTAATTGCTGGGACTCCAGCATAAAAAGAGTGGGGAAGACTCTAATGACCATCATTAGCTCTACGAATGTTTTCATAGAGAGAGTGCTTATCAGCCATGTCTCATCTGGAAAATTTACTCAGTTTTAGAGATTATTATTATTTTTTTAAAGGCAGGGTCTCACCGTGTAGCCCTGGCTGGCTTGAACTGACTGTAGACCAGGCTGGTCTCAAACTCATAGAAATCTCCCTCCTGCTGGGGTTAAAGGCGTAGGCACATGGCACAGAGCACACAGCATCAGCAGAACTTGATGAGCTTCGAGGTAGAAGTGCTCTCGTGTATCTTACTTGACCATCAGCATTCACTGATGATGTTGCTGGGTTGAACTGGTATGCACCATCTGTTTCTCTTAGCCTTTCTGCTCCCTTCTGATTCCTCAAGTGTCTCCATGGCTGTCACTCCCTCAATACCAACTGCCACTATTGACCGCATGATAAAATCACTCAACTGTCCGACTTTGGTGCCTCTGAAAGGCAGTACTTGGTACAGTTGTCTGAGTGGAGAAAAGAGGAGCAAGTAGCCTAGGTTAAGTTGTTGCTGTTGATAGCATTAGGAAGCTCCCAAGGGCGAGGAGACTTACACTCTGTTCCAGGACACTGGCTGCCAGCAGAAGTGATGGCAGGCCAGCCTCTGAGCGCCCAGTACAAAGAACACAAGCAACTAGCTTCCATTTTGTAAAAATAAACATGAACAGTCTGCTGCAGTTGCCGGTGCTCTCTGTGTTCTGTGATTGTCCTTAAAGCTAGTCTGAGCAACTTATGTTACCTATGTGCTATAGGCAGAGACACATGAAGAAGCCCATGTGTAGTAACTCTCTTGGACACATTAACTTGTTTTCATTGGTTTTGGCCCTCATCATTACCAAAGGCTTGGATCTGGGGGACACTTTGGAGGTAGACTTTAAGTTCTCATTCCTAAGAAGAAAGAGTTGTAGCCTTCCTCAGTGAGAGCTCTGAACTCCTCTCTCTTGGGGCTCAGCCCTTCTTTACACAGTTCTGTACTTGTGATGTGTTACTCAGAGTGGGTTTCTTTAGAACAGCCTGGGGCTGCTGTGGGGCACACATTCTGGGGTTGAGACAGCAGGCTTGAACACGCCTTGGAACAGCAGTCATTTGGGGCTTGGGATCTGTTCAGCAGGATCCATTATCAGGAGGTGACACATCTATAAGAGCTCTGCTTCACTTCCACTCAATCAGGGCTGTATAGGACACAGCCTGGTTCATTCCACTCCTTAACAAAACACAAAAATCATACAACTTAAACCTTTTGACTGCATGCAAGTACAGATATAAGTGCAAAACTAACACAGCAGAGAGGATGCAAAATAAATTACATGTCTTTCTACCGTCCTCCAGTTGGCAACTATCTAGCCTTTCTTGGTTCCCTGTGAATTTGATGTTGTGGCTGCTGAATTCCTTTACGTAGCATTGAGCTTGGTCTGCTGTACTTGGAATTGGTCTCATCCTTCCACCGTGGCTTTCAAGCTTTGTAAGGATAGGTCCAGAGCACACTTCACGCAGCCCGTTTAGGCCCACCAACAGGACACTGTGGACAGAGCAGTCTCTGTGTTTCTAAAGGTCTTTCACCTTTGGCAGATAGAAGCACAGACTGTGCTGGTCATTATTTGGTCTGCTGCTTTGCTGTTGCTCTTTCCCTTGCCTCGATGCATATATATAGTTTAATTTTCAGCTAAAGACTTGAGAGCATCCCCTCCATCCACCCCATCCTTCTTCACCTAGTGCTGTGTGCGCAGCTTTCTCCAGCCCTCTCCCCTTTTGCACTAATGTTTGTAGCACTCATAAACCCAGATCTGCTGTATGCTGAGTTCCTTTTCCATGGCTGTGGCCTGGAAACTCCAGGAGCGATTCTAGACAGCTGCAAGAGTAGGACTGGTCTCTGCTTTAGGGATCGAAGTCTGCTGCATGTGAAGTGCTGGGTGAGTAATGCTACCCTATCCGGCCATCCACAGAAGAGGTGGCATGCTAAGTGCTAGGTGATACTCCATCAGGCAGAACCCTGCGAAGTGCGCCGTGAGCACTGCTTTGTAACTCAGTCTTGGTTCAGACACGACAAAGTCCCCACCTTTCTTTCTTTTCCAGGAGTTTTTTTGGTTATGGCTGCTCCTTTACATTTCCATCTCCTCAGGAGTTTTCCCATTCAGTTTGTCACTTCCTAAACTGCAGCCAGCCTGTGGGTGTATTCACTGATGCTGCACTGAGCCTGTAAGAGAGAACTGCAGCCCAACAGTGTTACGCTGCTGCTCCCTAGGTCTGCTCTGTGTTCCCATTTTATGGTTGTCTTTAACTGACCTCAGTGATGTCTTGTGGGTGTGCTGCACAGCTTTCTCCCTTGTTTATAATGAATATTTTGAGTGTTTGATTAGTTAGTTTTTTTGAGTCAGGAATGTCTTTGTAGCCTAGGATAGATTGAATTTGCAGTCTTTGGCCCTGAGGGCTGGCATTACAGGGTGAACCCCTGCGTCTAGCCTGGGTGTTTGATTTTTAAATTTTTATCTATTTATTACTTGTTATTTATGTGTGTGTTTCTGTTTGTCTGTCAATGATTATATGCCACTTGTGTGCAGGTGCCTGTGGAGGCCAAAAGAGGGCATTAGGTTCCCAGGAACTGAAGTTAGAACCACCACAGAAGTTGTGAGCCTTGGGAACTAAGCTTGGGTCCTCCCAAGAGCATCAAATGCTCTTCACAACCAAGCCAGCTCTCCCGTCCCATGTTTGCTTTTTAAAAAATTCAACTATAATTGCTGCATTAAAATTTTCTTTTCTTTGCATAGCTGATAGGGAATTTTCAGTATGGACATTATAAAACTTCATGAAAGGGCTAGAGAGATGGCTCAGCAGTAATGGTTACCCATTCCTCTCTCATAGGACTTTGATTCAATTCCCAGCTCCCACGTGGAAGCTTAGAGCCATTTGTAACTCTGGTTCCGAGAGATGCCCTCTTCTGCCCTGCATGGACAGCAGGCATGCATGTGGTGCACATCCTGCATGGACAGCAGGCATGCATGTGGTGCACATGCATTCAATAGGCAGCCAAAACCCTTAAAAAAAAAAATCTAAAAATTTCTGGGGTGTTTCTTTTGATCTGTAATCCCCAGGTGAACAGTACATGAAGTCATTGTTGAATAGCAGGTGTCTCCCTTGTTCTTATCACATTGTGAACATCTGTGCTTTTCTTGCTTATTGGACTCACAGAACCTCTGATACAGTATTACCAACAGAACTTGAGGTATAAAGCTAATATGAAGAAAACACCTGTGCGGAGCAGTGGGAGAGCGGGCGGCCATCCTCTCCTCTTCCTTCTCCTGCGTCACCTTCTCATTTTTCAGTTTAAATTGGAGTTGAGCCTTCATCCACTGTTGTTTCTTCTTTTGAAATTAACTCAAAATACCTGGTTTAATTTGGTTTTAGGGGATGACTGAAGAAGAGGAAGATAAACTTCTAGCACTAAAGGACTTCATGATGAAATCAAATCGAGCAAAAGCGAATGCAGTAGACCAGAGCCACCTCCATGCCAGCAGCCAGAAAGGTGTAATCGACTTGGCAGCCTTAGGCATCACTGGGAGACAAGTTGATCTTGTTAGAACCAAACAAGAACCAGATGAGAAACGGGGTTAGTACAGCAGTGTGTGCATCTTACTATTATTAGCTATTTTATAAGGTTGGTTTTTAGTTAATTAATAGTAAATACCCTCCCCACTTCCCAGATCCAGAGCTCTGAAATGCAGTGGCTCAGCTCCTTAGTAGATGGACATAGGAGAGGAAACAGGGCAATGGGGTCCCAGTTGAGAGCCCGGGGGACCTGCCTAGGTCACAGCTCTGTGACTAGGGAAGGCCAGTTCCTCCTGAGGAAGGGACGATTCAAGTGCTGCCTTCTAACCCCTTCGCTGCTAACTCAAATCCAGCCTGTGGGAAACCAGATACAAGTTTCTACATTATTAACAGGGAATGCCCAGTGAATTTAAAATAAACAATGAAATACAAAAGAGTAGACAGAGGCCAAAGAACCCTTAGTTATTTGGCACCTAGCTACCTGGAACTGTCAGCCCATGTACCACTGACAAGAGCTCATAAGCTCTTGTGCACACTCTTCTGCTTCTATAGTTCACTGTTGAGTATATGCCTTTAAGATTCTCCCTGTCCCTATATCATATTTGAGGGTAGCAAATGAATTTTATTGAAGTAAGCTTTAGGATAAAGTGTTTGCAACTTAATTACTAACGGCTTACATATATAGCAGACATAAAGATCAGAAAGAAAAAAAAACCAAGCACTCCACAGGAAAAAGGGAGAAGGATTTAAGCATGTAATTGGTAGACCAAAATACATATAAATTATATGTAAATAATTAAATAAATGCAAATGAAGACCTCCATTTTCTACCTGGATGAGAATAGATTTCCTAGTGTCAGCACAGTTGTAGGTGACTAAGCATTTCTATATGCTGAGGTTGTAAGTTGAGTGTCTTTATACATGTGCACAGGCATACCCATATCTTCATATGTGTGTACAGGGACATAGAGCTGAGTAAAATGGAGCTGCAAAGGAACACACAAAAAGTCGGGTCTGCCGTGTTCCTTTATAAGTAGACAGTAAATCACGTTGGTTTTACCTTCAGACTAACTGTCCCAAATATGTTTTCATAGCTAGGAAACATGTGAAACAAGACTCCAATGTAAATGAAGAATGGAAAAGCATGTTTGGGTCATTGGAGCCACCGAATATCCCACAGGCCCTGCCCAAAACCAGTGACCACGAGGTCGTTCAGCCTGGGAAGCCACCTCGCTCTGAGTCCTCTGCTGGTATCTGTGTCCCTTTGTCAACGTCTCCACAGGTACTGTCATGCAGGCAGTTATCTATCATCCTTGTGTCTGAGTTTTGCTCTGCTGTTGTGTATGTCAAAAGGCTGTGTGCTGTAGAGAAATCAAGATGGCTTTTGATTGGCTTCTATTTTACAGCCAAGAGAAACCCAGTTACTTAAGCACTGAGAAGGTCACTCATTTGAGACACTTGCTAAAAAAGCAAATTGAAACTGGGTTAAAGACCAAACTAAGATCATATCCAGGCTAAAGAGAACATTTTAAAACTTTTACAGTCTTTTTATTCTTCCTTTAATGTAACAAAAAGCAAAAATATTTGGGGGTAAATTTCCAAGTCTCTGTGCATGTTAAATATAATGGCTTTGATGTATTTGAAGTGAGTTTGTAATTTAAGACAGCTGTACCCCCACTAGTCATATTTAATTAGAAGATATTGGTTTACATCAGTTGAAATCACACTTACTCTTTTAGCCTGAGTTACTAGTATTTTTTAAAGGACCAGAAGCTGCTATCATGGATAGATACAACATGGGAACGTTTTGTACCTGTATCTCTGACACAGAGATCTGAACTGTGCCTCAGGTTTCAGAAGCAACACACATCCCCAGTAAGAAGCCCGTGATTCCGGTTGTGAGCAGCACAGTTCTGCCATCCACTTATCAGATCCGGATCACCACGTGCAAGACTGAACTTCAGCAGCTCATCCAGCAGAAGCGGGAGCAGTGCAACGCGGAGCGCATAGCCAAGCAGATGATGGAGAATGCTGAGTGGGAGAGCAAACCACCTCCACCTGGTGAGGGCCATGGTCATGCCCCTTGCCTGGAGCCTGAGCCTGGGCTCTAGTAGGAGCCTGAGTCAGATTAAGCATCCCTAATCCAAGAATCCAAAAACCTTCAGTTTAAAAGTTGAGGAGTTTTAGCATTTCTGATGATAAGCTTTGGTTAGGCAGGCATGTGAAAACCTCTGACACCTGAACCTCTGTGCTCACAAGAGCTTGGAAAGGGCTCTTCAGCCTGCGCTAGGCAGTGTGGACTTTAATAGGCAGAGGGAGTAAAAGCAACTCAGTTGAGAAGCCCAGAGCAAGCAGCAGTAGATAGAAACCTGAAGTCATTATGTGTGGACTCGAGGTCATTAGCTTTGATTGGCACTTAATCCCGTTCAGGCCAGTCGCTTAGTTGAGCCTGTCTGTGCTTCATGTTTCCTGGCTGTTGGCAGGAGCTGGGCAGTCATGCAGTCATGCCCTCCACATGCTCATGTTGCTCTCCTTGAACATTAGGCTTCTAGGATAAACCCCTGCTTTTAGTTATTAGAGTTTTCTCTCTGATTAATATTACTTAAGAAAAGGTAAGACATTCAGAAAACATGGAGGCTTTTGGAAAGAACAGAATAACTTATAACACCAGCCTTTAGCCAATTCTCGACATAAGAATTTGATGAAATGATCTGGAGAAGATGGCTCAGCAGTTAAAAGCACAGGCACCCACATGGGGGCTCACAGCTATTCGTAACTTCAGCTCCAGGGGCCCTAACTTACTCTTCTGACCTCTTTGGGCATCAGGCATGTGTTTGGTGTACAGACAAGCAGCTAAGACACACATGCACGTAAAACAAAACAAAACAAAAAACCAAAAGCAAAAGAATTTAGTAAAATAGTTCCTGTATTCAGTGGGGATTGAAAGGAAATGGAGAGATTGTTGGTTTGGAGTGTGGTCCCCTTGTTCTAGCTGTCTGCTTCGTACACTGGGCCAGAGCTACTCTTTGATTCTGTGTGTGTAGATATTTTAAAAAAAATTAATGAGTTTTAATATTTGAGCTGTAATAGTATAAACTTATCTTTAAAACTCTGGGAAGCATCGCTTCTCGGCCTTTTGGCTAAGATCAAGTGTAGTGTAAAACTCTGGGAAGAACTGCATAGTGTATTTACATCTAGACTTTGCAAAGATGACAGGAATTCCCATGAGCTTTGATGTGGACTCGGGAAGTACTGGTCGAAGCTGCTTGAAGGTTTAAAGATTTAGAAAATATTTTGAAGTGCTAAGCAGAGCGCAGTCAGATACTTCTATCAGAATGAGGATCCTAGAATGTCCCAGCTATTTCTGTGATGGAAGCTAATGCCACCTACCCACCAGATCTGCTTGAAAACATAACAAGGTGACTGCACACAATCTTGATTTATGATCCTCTTCATAGGTAAATGGAGTTACTTTACACATTTTATTCAGTAAGCACAAAAGTGCACAGTGACTGTTCAGTTCTCCATTTTTTCTTGTCTCTACACTTGAGCAGTTGTATAAAAATCTCAGCCAATCTGTAGAGCATGTAGACCTCATGGTACCTCAAACTGAGTATATTCTTCTTAGCAATTATGTTCAGCCTGGGTTCCCACTTGGGTGACTTAGCGATCCAACAGGAAATGAGTTTTTAATATTAAGTCAGTCACACGTGGCAAGAATCTAAATTTCATTTTTGCCTCTTGGTAAGCAGTCATTCTAAAGTGACATTGAACCACTTGGACACAGAGTATCCTAACTTCCACAGCAGGCCTGATCTTCAGCAGAGCTTCTTGGTTTATTTTAAAATCAAGTAATATTAAATGTATAAAATGTTAAATTTCATTTACACAAGCTGTATATAAATGTTGAAGATGGTTATGTGCAGGGACCTGTGCTGGGCACGGAAGGCATTATTTACAGGATGAAACATGAGTTTTTGTCCCAGAATTTGTATACACAAGAGGATATGCATAATAAAATACAGAAAATGACAGATGCCATTTAAAATGTACTAGGAAGTCTGTGTACATTCTGAGGCTGTAACTCCCAATTCTAGCATGTTTGTACCGTAGAAGAAGTGATTGCAGACAAAGAAGAAATTAGCAATCTGGGTGTTTTGCTTTTTTGTTTTGTTTTGTTTTGTTTTGGTCCACGTTCTCTCTAAGTAGCCCTGCTTTCTCTGAAACTTGCTGTAAAGACCAGGCTAGCCTTTTTTGCCTCCTGAGTGCTGGGACTAAAGGCATGTGCCACCATGCCTAGCTCACCTCTGGGTGGTCATGTGGGCTGGGGCAGTGTAGGACCCACACATGTTATTTATGTGCATAGCTACCCTCTTGAGTGATATATCCCCATGTTATAGCTGAGAAGTTGAAAGCTCAGGGAAGCTCAGCCATAGCCTGGGTCACCCGAATGTCTCAGGCTGGGGTTTTGCAACTTTCTTGCTTAGAAAGTGGCCTCCAAGCCTGTTTGTCTAGAGTAGGATGGTCACACCCCATGCTTCTAAATCAGCAGTCAGGGGTTTTCTGAGGAATAAGTGACTGCTATGTCCCTCAGACACTGAAAAGGGCCCTGAGGTAGAGTCTTTCTGAAGCTCTTTGAGCAGTACTTAATTGCTACCCTGGTGTCTTAGTCAGTCCTATGTCATGGTCCAATAGACCCCTCTGGATGAGCTAGTCAGGGGACCATTGATTAGTTCTTCTGATTGCCCTGAAGTTAGTAGTTGAGAATTGTAGCTAGAGGGTGATGCGCTATTGTGCCTCTCAGCCACAGTTTAAGACACTTTTGCTTTTTCTCAGGGTGGCGTCCTAAAGGGCTACTAGTTGCACATCTTCACGAGCACAAATCCGCTGTGAATCGAATCAGAGTCTCTGATGAACACTTACTTTTTGCAACATGTTCAAATGATGGCACAGTGAAGATCTGGAACAGTCAGAAGATGGAGGGGAAGACCACCACAACGCGGTAAGGTGGTAATGGGTCAGCTGATCCAGCTACGTCAGCGGTGCTTGCCGTGTGCTTTCTCTGTATCAGAGCTGCTTAGGGCTGTGCGGACCAGAGGCCGGCCATCTGGTGGGACATGAAATAAGTGAAGTATTGAAATGGTTCTGTTAAATGACAGGGGCTAGGGAACATAGGAGAGGGCTGGACTTGTCAGTAAATTGTCTGTAGACATTGTTTCACAGAGAAACATGGATTCAAGGAATGAATTGACAGAAGGGAGAAGGAGCCACACGGGAATGTTGAATGTGCTGGGCAGTGGAGACAGGGATTTCAGAGTCCCAGTGGGCATGAGGACCTGGTCATCATGCCTGACAGAAAGTTTTAGTGGGGGGTGGGGTGGGGTCTAGTCTTACAGACTTTGAGGGCTCTTTTGAAGGATCTCATCTTTCAGAGCGAAGGAGTCTTTGGAAAGTTGTGACACGAGAGTTGTGATCTAAGATGCCGTAGGAGTGGCTCTGGCTGAGCTGCTGGTAGGATGAAGCGAGTAAGGCAACAGCAGTGGGGATGTCCATCACTGTGATGCAGGGAGAGGGCATGGCATCAGCTCGGGTGGCAGCAGCGTGAATGACCAGATTCTGTGGCTGTTTTGATGGCTGGGCCAACCTGATTTGCTGAGTAGATGCAAAGGGTGTGACACAAGTAACAATACCATGGGCTAGCCTGCTGCATTGGGACAACAGGACTCCATTATTCTGGAACCTGGTCATTTGTGTGCCCAGGCTATGAATTTGCTATTATAAGGTTTGGGTGACATCATATATCTGTTCCTCCCTTGCTTTTGAGGTTTTCTTCCTCCTCTGTCTGCCCTGGTCTGTGTCACTCGTACTTAGCTCTTCCATCTTCCTGTTTGCTCTCTGCCTAATTGGCTCTGCCCGAAGACCACTATAAATCAGAGTGAGTCTCATCTACATTGAAAAGATGTTGGCAATGCTCTGCTGCTCTTCTTGTTATTAGCTCATTGAGCATAATTAACTAAAATGAGATCAAATCAAATACCCTTGACTCTGAAGTAACATAGAAGTTTGCTTTGTGTTTACCCGCCCAGGGGGATGGGGTTAGCTGTGTATTTGTTTAAAGGGCTCTGTGCTTTCACATTATACCTATTCCTGTGTTCATTCTCTCGTGTCATTGCAGTAAACAGAATATAAATTAAAAGTCAGTAAAAGAAACAGAGGTATATGTAGCAATTTTATTTTATTTTTCACTTTTTGTTTTGTATAGATTTTTTTAAAACCCAACATTTTGTAGGAATTTCAAACCTCCAAGAAAGTTGTTTGATCCTCAACAATACTTACCCTAGGCTTATGGCACAGCACATTAAAATACTTCATGACAGTAGCTGACCAGAGGGAAGAGAGAAGAATATAATATTAAAGCAGAGTTTTGTGTGTTTAAATTAAGTTAGCGTTAATTTTTAAAAAGATATTAACTGTATTTCTCTATAACTTCTTAAAAGCTTAGAAACTATGTAAAATTCAAAAACAAGGAAATTAAAATGCTATTCTAAAAAATATTGAATATAAAAGAAGGCAGCAGTGGAGAAAACCCAGGAATAAATAGAAAAATGTCAGATATAAGTTGTTCCTATTAGTGACCACAGAGACTAATCAGGAGGCAAGAGAGGCAGAAAGAAGGAAACAGTTGGGGTCCCTTCTCTGCTACTCAGAGAGACATCTTAAGTTCAAAGGCAGAAATGGGCAGAAAGGATCAGAAAGACAGACCACACACCCCAGGGAGTGGTGAGGAAGAGAAGCTCAGAGCAGCCCTCCTGGGGGCAGACATTTTACCGTAAAAGCTCAGTCCATCAGGAAAGCAGGACAGTTATAAACACTGGCACCTAACAAAATACACGAAGCAAAAACTGACAGTTTAACCGCAATAGCTGAGACTTTAATACCCTATTTTCAGTGTGGATAGCACCAGTAATATAAGAACAGCACAGAGATAGAGGCCATAAACAGTCGCTGAAAAGTGATCATATCTGACGGAGAGCAAGAGGACTCTATTCAGCAACACTAGAATGCAAGTTCTTGACATATACATAGAATATTCTCCAGGCTACACCATGCATTAGCTCATAAAAGAAGCATCAATAAAGGTAAAAACACTGAAATGTACAAAGTATATCCTCCAACTGTAGGGGAAAGGAGTCCATTGTCGCCAACAGAGAGGGATGTGAGTCCCAGGTATGCAGAGAGGAAGCACCGTGTGGCTGACAACTAGCAGTTCAAAGGAAAGACTCTGAGCTTAATTGAAATGAAAACACAGTGTCCTGACAGATGGGAGCATGGCCACAGGAGTGTTAGGACGTGTCTACCTGTAGGTGTTAACCTGTGTTTCTTCTTCAAAAGGTCTGAGGCCAGCAGTTCAGGTATAATTAGTTAGTAAGAGGAGAGCCAAGCTAACCCAAAGGCAGAGGAGGGCAAAGACTAAAGAGGAAGCAGGTGAGATAGAGTGGGAACACAGGAGCGAGCGTGGAAACAGAAGGCTGCTCTGAAGAGGGGACTGGCAACAGGTCGTTTTCAAGAAATGAAAACAGACTCATTACCCAAATCAGAATTTTGAAAGGGGATACTATTGTCAGAAATAAAAAAGACTCCTGTAACTAGTCATGTGCCAAAAATTAAGACAGAATGGGAAACTTTGTAGCAAGACACAACGGCTGCAAGTGACTGAAGAAGAAACAGACACCTAAACAACTCAAAAGAGTCAGTCAGTGAATCTCACGGAGAAAGGCCCGGCCAAGGGCTTCATGGTGAACTCTGCTCAACATTTAAAGAATTATAATCATCTTTCAAAAGGGCTTCCAAGAAATAAGGGGACACTTCTGAACTCAGTCCTCGAGCAGGTGTTACCTTGACATTACAGCCATGTTAATCTCCTGGTACTTACAGACCTGTGTCATAATCAGTACAGATGTGAAAATCCTCATCAACACACTAAACTGACTGTAGTCTGAAAGGTATTATACACCAAGAGCAAGAACACATCATCCAGGGGCGCAAGGGTAGCCCAGCCTACAGCATAAAGGGTAGAAACTGCACACTGGTCTCTGCAGAGCCTGGGGAGGTCCACCGGTTAATGGTTAAAACAGCTCAATAAATGAGTAATAGAGAAATACAGTCATCTCCACAGCCACAGCTGACACATACTGGTGGAGAACGCAGCATTCTAAGTGAGGAGGGAAAGAAAAATGGGCGTGTTTGCTAGTTCTGTTGAGCATTGTATTGGAGGGTCTAGCCAGAGTATTTAGGTAAGGAATACATGCATACATGAGTATGCTCCTGTGCCCTCTCTCTCTCTCTCTCTCTCTCTCTTTCTCTCTCTCTCTCTCTCTCTCTCACACACACACACACACACACACACACAAATGTGTGTGTGCATGTAATATATATACAAATAGGAAAAAAATGTAAGACTTTCTGTTAGTAGTCAGCAAGACCTAGTACAAGAAAAAAAATTAAATGATGAGACAAAATAGAAGATCTTTATACAGAGATCAGTTGCATTTTGTACACTAGCAATGAGTAGACTAAATGTACTTTGTAGCTATTAAATGTTCATTTAAGCTATTAGTAAGAAGAATTGAGCTAGAGAGGAGTGATAGGTTAGAATATCAAATGTTCTATTCTTGTTTACATATATACAAGTGATGTGAGGAATGAGGCAGAGGTTAAGTGGGACGGAGGCGGGAGCTCTTACCATCTGATGCTCAGAAAACATGCAGCAGGTAAGGACGGATGAGGGGTAGCCCGAGAGGTTAGCATGTGTGTGAGACTGAATACTGTGATGAAAGTCTGCCTGTGTGGATGGTTCAGTGGCCTCTCCTCTGATCCTCTCGAGGTAAGGTACTCTCTGTGGATGAGGAGCCAAGGCACAGATCATGACCGAGGTTGAGCAAATTAACAGAAATTTGCTTCTGAAGTCAGAGGTTTCTCAGCTGTGACAGGCTTCATGCTCAGGGCTATAGAAGAGCTGAAGGAGATGGAATTGAGGAGTGTGTTGCACTAGTTGGAGAACTGATCGGTTCAGGACTTGAGGGCAGCTCAGGCTCTGTAATAGGACAGAAGTCCTTGAAGATAGACATTTGAAGTAAAGGAGGTTTGTGTGTGGACTCTTAGAGATCATGGGGATGAAATGGGCCTCAGTAATAACTTTGCTAATAGCCGTGTGAATTAGTGTTAGCAGCAATGGCTGTGGCTGTTCCAGAAATGGTCTCATATTTCTTTCTTTCAGATCTATTCTTACATACAACCGAATTGGAGGGCGAGTCAAGACACTAACGTTTTGCCAAGGCTCTCACTACTTGGCCATAGCATCTGATAATGGTGCTGTCCAGCTTCTTGGAATTGAGGCTTCTAAGTTACCCAAGTCTCCTAAAATTCACCCTCTACAAAGCAGGTACCGTCTGCTGTCTTTTTAACTCTACACATAGTGCACTGTGTGTTAGCTTCTCCCTTCCCACACTGCCGTGTGGTGTGGGCCAACTAGAGCTCTGTTGTGCAATCCCTCTCATAAGCTCTCAAGTGCAGGAAACTGCCTCTGACTAGAACACTCAGATGTGCTTAGCTTTAGAGGGCAGAGCCTTTGCATATTAATTCCTGCAGTTTGTTAGAGTTCATGGGGCAGTCCTGGACCCTATCACCTTAGTCTGGAATCTTCCTAAATGGCACAGATGTTAGCCAGATTGTCTAACTACCAGAGCATAGCGAGTGTTCATCAGTCAAGAAACCCATTGTCCCATTGTTTGGCACTAAAATATCTATTTGGTAATATATTTTAGATGAAGATTTGCTTATCACTTTACAATAAAATGTTGACTGGTTTTGTTTATGAGTCTCAGTTCTTTGTAAATTAATAGTTATTTAAAGATTAACCATAATGTAAAATAAGTTAAAGTGAGCACCGCCATCCTCCCCAGCCAATGTTATGCCTAAGGATTCCAGAGACAAATAACTACATTGTGCTAACTCTTTTGCTTAAAAAAATGTGGAATGTGTAGAGGTCAGAGGACAACTTTCAAGAGTCAGGTCTTCCTTCTCCCAAGCTCAGGCTCTGGGAAGCAAATTCAGGGTGCCAGGCTTGGATGGCACGTCCTCTGACCCTCAGGCTTGGATGGCACGTCCTCTGACCCTCAGGCTTGGATGGCATGCCCTCTGACTCGCTGAGTCATCTTGCAGTCCTCTGAGACATTGTGTCCTCTGAGAATCTATAGGCTACTGGGAGATACGGACATGTTTGTTAACAGACAGCGTGAGTGCATATGGTCAAGTTCCATTTTACCTGGAAGGTATGAGCCGAGCAGCAGTGGACAAAAAGACTGGAGAGATAGATGGCTCAGCTGGTGAACAAGGAGAACTGAGTTCAGATCTCCAGGGCATGCCTGTGATCCTAGCACCGAGAGATGGGGGCAGGGACAGGAGGATCCTTGGAAGCTTGTAGACCAGCTAACCTGCCTGTGAACCAAACACAATTCCAGGCCAGCTAGAGACCCTGTCTCAAACAGAATGTGGAAGGTGCCTCAGAACAAACACCTAAGGTTGTCTTCTGACCTATAAGAGCACACTGTATACAAATACTCACACACATGAGTGCGCACACGCACACACACATATAACACACACACACATACAGGGAGGATAACTAAAGCCAAGTGAGTCTGTTAAAGCAGGGTGGTTGAGAAGTGCATGCTGGGAAGTGATAATGTACCACTCTGAAAAACCAGAAGACGACTTTAATGTAGTAAAAGGCTGCTCCAAGACCCTTGCATAGCTTACCATAAGGAGGAGTGGCTGTTGGGGCACCTAGAGTAGTTTTGTTGTTTGTTGTTTTGGTTTGCTTTGCTTTTGCATTTTAAAAAAATGTGTGTATTTTCAACATAGTTAACAATATATTTGTGTGGCATTAGCCCGGGACATTTTACTGATGGCTGTTAACAACAGATAGCTGCCAGTTTCCTTGAAATTGTTTCAGCCGAGGATGGCCGTTTATGCTTTTGAGGTGGTTTAAATTTTTGGCAGAGTGTACTGTGTGATGATTGTGCCCTTGGGTCACACAGATGGACAGAAAGAGAAGACGCACTCTGTGCGGCTCTCTCAGGTGACAGTACTTTTCACTCTGTGTGCTATTCTTTAAGCAATATTTTATTTCCTGGGTTGGAAGACCTTGCTACAATGTTTAGATTTTACTGTGCCCGACTGTAGTGTCCTCCAAAGTAAGCTGGTCTTAAGTTACTTGTTGTTTGTGTCATCCAGCCATCTTAACTGTGATCATGCTTCTTAAGCGTTACATCTGGCCTGGAGAGATGGCTCAGCAGTTCATTACAGATCACTAATGGGCTGCACGGGATATTTTGGAGGATGCCAGAGAGCTGTGTGCGGTTCTGTGAAGGAAGATGCGTAGCTAGCTATGTAACTGTAATAATCCTTGGATTTCACACTATGCTAATCTTATTAGTGTTGCAAGAAGTCTGATTTCTTAGTTTTGATAAATATTATAGTTGTATAAGATGGCAATGTGAAGAAAAACTGAATAGAAAGTGTATAGAAACTTTTTGCAGCTTTTCTGTAGCTGGAATTATCTTTAAAATATCCAGCTATAATTGTCTTATCGATGTCACATAATTTCTATTTATTTTTTTAGACAGGGTCTCAGCTCTGGCTGTCCTGGAACCTGATATGTAGATCAGGCTAACTATACTCACAGAAGCCATGCTCTACTATGTCTGCCTCTCAAGTGTTAGGATTAAAGACCATGCCACTCCAACTGGCCACCTTTTCCTTTGTCCAAGGATAGGTTGTCAGTTTGTCCTAAGCGGGAACCAGCGCTCCATTTTCAGTGCCTGGAAAAGCCTGAACTTTTACTTTTGCGTTCCCGTAGGATTCTGGATCAGAAGGAAGATGGATGTGTGGTGGACATGCATCACTTCAACTCCGGGGCGCAGTCTGTTCTTGCCTATGCCACAGTGAATGGCTCTCTGCTTGGATGGGATCTCAGGTCTTCAAGCAACGCATGGACATTAAAGCATGACTTAAAGTCAGGTCTCATCACTTCCTTTGCTGTGGACATCCACCAGTGCTGGCTGTGCATAGGTAAGCCAACCGCTGTGTTGGACGCCTACAAGTGGCATCGTGTGAAGGCCTGAAGGCCAGCCTTTGCGGATTTCTTTCCTGAGCTTTCCATCTCCTTTGTGTTCCTAGCTACTATGTTGTATAATGTCCGGCAGTTTGTCTTTCATTAGGAGGCTTATGTGAGACTGGGAGTCTGGCTCAGTGCCCTTCTAGTATGCCTAAGGCCCTGGGCCATCCTCTCTAGACCCACACTCAAAGTAGCATGAAAGCTAGAGTTGAGCACTGTGGTAGCGCACCCTTCCAGTCACATGGTTGGCAGGTAAAGGCAGCAGCAAGAGGATCAGGCATTCACTCACCTACATAGTGGGTTCTAGGCTAGCAGGGAACATGAGACTGTATTTTAAAAAAACCACAAAGCATTGTGAGAAAGGGTAAAATCAGCACCATGAAGAGAGAAGTTTCCTCTTGTTCTCAGGGAGCCTTGTCTTACAGGCATTGAAGCAGTTAAGGGATGCTGGCGTTCTCTGTCCTGTGGGAAGTACCTCCTGAAGGGAAGCAGCAATCTGAGTGACACGGGTTTAAATTCCAGGAACCTCAAGCAAGCTACTTAACTCTGAGTCTCAGGGGCTTCATCTTCTAATGGGACTAGTTCCTTCAAAGACTGCTTTCAAATTTTAGTGACCTGAAAGCCTCTGTCATGGGTCTAGTGGGAAAGAGGAGCAGCGGACTTCTGCTCTACCGTCTTCCCATTCCGTCTCCCCTAAGGCTGGACGTGCATGCAGGCTGTCGCCCATCTAGTTTAGTTTGTTTTTGAAGTGTTTCTGAGTTCTGAAAAGTATATACTCTACTGTGACTCTTATCACGAAAAGAATATAAGTCATTCTTCTGAAATTTTGCTTTAATAAGTTTTTAATTTTTTTTAAAAAATATATTGTTTATTCTCTGATAATTTCATACATTATATGAAGTATTTTGAACATATGCACTCCTCACTTCTCCCTGTCCACTCCCAGCAACCCTTCCCAGCTTTGTGTTCTTTTAAAAAAAAAGAAAAGAAAACCTGAGTCCAGTTTGCCCTGCCCATATGCCTGGGTATAGGGCATGCACCGCAGCATGGTGACCTACCTGAGGCTGCACACTTGAAGCACACTGACTCTCCTTCCCCCAGCGCTGTCAACACTCAGATCTTTTCAGTTATGGGTAGGGATGGTGACCCCGACCCTGTGCTAGACTGCCCACTAACTTCTCTTGTGTAGGCAACCACAGCTACTGTGTGCTCGGGAGTTTATCGGTCCTGCTGTATCCCCAAGACTCTGCGTTGCCCTGGTCCTCCCAACTGCTAACAGTCTTCCTACCCCTGTGGCTCCTGTGGGGAGCACTGGCTGCTGCATGAGTGTATCTCAGAACTCTGTAACAGCAGGGTTCACACGGCTTCCTCAAGGTTCTTAGTGTGGGATATTCCCACCCCACCCTCCCATCCCCCCTCTCCTGTTGCATCTCCCGTTTTCTTCTCTCTTCCTTCTATTGAGATACCCCTCCCCCTCCCGTCCCCACGCCACGGGCCCTTTGTAGTTTCCCCGGCTCGAAGGTAGCCCAGGTCTAACATGTATCTAAGAATTTGATGTGTATGAGTGAGAGCGTGTGATATGTGTCTTTTGGGATCTTTGTTACTTACATATGATGTTTCTAGTTCCATGCATTTATTTACCTCCACATTTCCTAATTCCAGTTTTTTTTTTTACAGCTGAATAAAAGTTCATTGTGTAATGTACCACATTTTCTCTATCCATTCACGAGTTAATGAGCATTGACTAAGCTATTTCCACTTATTTCCACTTCCTAGCTACTGTGAATGGCGCAGCGGTAAACATGGATAAGCAGGTGTCTGTATAGGATGCTGTAGAGTCCTTTGGGTATTTGCCCAAGATTAGTATAGCTGAGTCACACCGGAGATCAGTGTCTTGCCTCTGAGGAGCCTCGTCTCTGCCTTCAGAGTGGCTGCTCCAGTTTGTGCTCCCAGCAGCTATGAACCAGGGCCTCCCCGCCCCACAGCCTCAGTAGTTGTTGTTGTCTAACCAGGGTAAAACCACTCATCCAATTTCTGTCTCCATTGTATCTTGACTTTTCCAGAATGCCACAGACATAGAATTACACAGTACACATTTTTTTTTCACTAAACATGCAGTTTATAAGGCTTTTCCATTGTCTTCATGTATGCAGATGATTTGTGTGCTGCGCAGGCATTATGTAGCTGGAAGGTTGGATTGTTCCTAGTTTGGGGCTTTTCTGAATAAACTTGCTATAAACATTTACAAGCAGGTTTTTGTAAGAACTCTAATTCGATTTTTTCTCAGGTATATACTGGTGAGTGGGATTACTGATTTAAGGAAATTCTAGTTTTAATTGCAGTACTACTACTGCGTATCTAGTGGATGATATTTTGATCCATGCTTACATTGGTGATTAAATCAGGTAGCTAAGAAATCTGTCACCTTACATATTTTGTGGCAAAAACATTTAAAATCTACTGTAATTGAAATACATAATACATTGTCATTAATCATACTGACAGTTCTGTATGTCGTCAGTTATAGTGACAATTCTGTCACTAAAGCTATTCCTTCTGAGAAACTACATCGCTCGCCCTTAGCACTGCTCCTCTCCCCGTCTCCCCTTTCCTTTCTTCAAAAGTCACAGTTTCCCCACAGTGTTTTGTGTGGGTTTGTTTTCTTTTGTATTTAAAACAGGGTCTTAATGCATCCAGGCTGGTTCCAAAGTACCCGAGAATGACCTTGAACCTTGGATGACCTTGAATGTCTTCCTGCCTCTATCTCCCAGTGTTTGGCTCCTGTGGTACTGGAGATAGAGCCAGGACTATATCCTAGGCAAGCACTCTGCCATCCGAGCTACATCCAGGCCCTCCCCTGCAGAGCGCTTTGGACCTGCTCCTTGGAGATACCATAGTGTCTTCTTCCCCTCCTACCCAGAGAGTTAAAGGTTTCTGTACTTGAGTTTAGGCTTCTGGATTCCTTAGTTTATAACTTTTCCTGTATGAATTTTAATGTATTGGAAGATGGCAGCATCTAGAGCACTTTATAACATGAGATAGCACGTAGCCAGCAGGTTTGCAAAGGAAAACGATGTTATGGGCACCCTGAGCAGCTTTGAGGAGGCAGTGCTGCCACTGTGGCTATTGTCGTCATTGTCATGGGGTATGGCAAAGAGACATGGAGAGATCCAACTGCCCTCTGTCCATCTGTCCTGTGGAACTGGAGACCAACCCAAACATGCGCTCTGCTGCTCAATTGCTCAGTTCTTCTCCATGGGGTCCGTTCTTCATTAGTAGTAAAATACGGCAGGAAGATGGTGTGGGGGCTCGGCCCATTTCTGCTATGGTTGGACACCCATACCTGTCTGCAAAGAGTTTTGAACAGAGGACACATGGAGATGACTGGAAGCTAGCGACACACACAGAACTGTTTTCTCTGTGGGTATCAGTGATGCTGTATGCTCTCAGGCAGTCTGAGTGCTCCGGCTCACCACATTCAGCCTCATCCTCTCAAACGCATCTGATTTTGTGTGTGCCTTTGGCAGTTAATAACAGTGTCAGTATTTGATGAATTTTTCATTTTATATTTGCATTCATTAGACAGTACTGTAATTGCATTATGATAAGCATGTTATTACTGTTATTTGGCAACTGTGGGTGCTGTTTGAAACGGGGGCGACAGCCTCATGGGAGCAAAGCCTTTTTTTCTTCCCTTTCGTGGCAATACTGGGATCGTGCACAGCCAGCGAGTGCTTTACTGCTGAGTGGTACCCACAGTCCTGATTTTAGTTGTTATCTTGAAACATTGGTTTCACCAAGTTGCCCAGGCTTGAATTTGCTCTTTAGCTCAGGTAGGCCTCAGCCTCCAGAGCAGCTGAGATTACAGGCCTCTGTCACCAGGCCTGGCATCAGAGCCTTTTCAGAAGTGACCAAGGCAATTCTGAAATCCATTTACCCGGAGCTAGGTATGGTTGTGCATCTCTTTAATTGCAGTTCTCAGGAGGTAGAAGCAGGTGGATCTCTGGGATTTTGAAGCCAGCCAGGGTAACATAATGAGACCCCCACTTTAAACAAAAACCTAAAAAATGTCTTCATTCGGAAGTGACACTGTTTACCATTGTTTAAATGCAATGCTATGCACTTTGCTTCGATGTTAATGTTTGCGCCTTTTCAATTTGAGGCACGAGCAGCGGTGCCATGGCATGTTGGGACATGAGGTTCCAGTTGCCAATCTCCAGTCACTGTCATCCCTCCAGAGCTCGCATCCGGCGCCTCTCCATGCACCCCCTGTACCAGTCCTGGGTGATTGCAGGTAAGGTGCAGGGCTGGCGTTCGGGGTGGGAATTGCGTTATGTGATGCTGCCAAGACCCCTGCTCTTTGGAGCTTTTATTTTACATCAGAACCATGCGCTTGATGTGTTTTAATATTGAAGCTGCTCACCATTGGGTTTTAAGTTTGAAACCCGTGCCATCAGCCCTTCCCTCTGCTCCACTCCCTTCTTCCATTGTCTCCCCTCTTTAATTTCATTTCTTTAAAGCTCCTGCGGCCCCTATTTTTGTTAAAACCACCAGGGTCTTCCTAGAACTGTAAGGAGAGGCATGCACTCCTCTCCAGTTTTCGTTCTTCCTGACCTGCATCCGTGCTTCTCATGCGTCCCTTCCTTTCTGTCACTGGGCACTCAGTGTGCTGGGAGCTGAGCTACCTTTTAAATGTGTGTAGGTAGGTGTGTTGCCTGCATGCCTGTCTGTGCACTATGTGTGTGCAGGGCCCTTGGAGGCCAGACGAGGGTGTCATCAGGAGGGGCTGGAGTTAGGGACAACTGTAAGCTGCTTTATGGATACTCAGAATCAAACCTGAGTCCTCTGGAAAAGCAGCCAGTGCTCTTAATTTGTGAGCCATCTCTCCAGCCTCACTTGGACATATCTTTGAAATTAAATTTTTTTTTTAATCTGTAAAGTGTGAAAATACCTTATAATTCAAAAATTGAAGTGAAACATCAAACACAGTTTGGCGGGACCACTTAGCTTGATCGATAGTAGCTTTTGATAATCTTCAGTTTTTCTTTGGTCCTCTTCTTTCTCGTGCACAGCCCACACTGTGGAATCCAGATAGAATAAAAGCAGGAGAAGGAGAAGGGCAGCCAGCACAACTGCTCTGCGCCACTCCTACCTCCTGGCCACTGTGCCGTGAGCTACTCTGTCCTGCTTCTTCCTCCTGGCCATGATGGACTGAGAGTGAGCTATCCTGAACCCTGGAGTCATTCTGCTAGGATCATAGCAATGGAAAAGCTGACCATCTACCAAATAACAGCCAGTTCTACCTTGGTTCTACCTGTGGGCTTTCCCATCCAGTTAGGGTTCTAACAAGACCAGCTTGTTCAAGGAGAGTTTCTCTCTAAAGGCTCCATTACAAAGGTGTGAGTAGAGAGGCTGGCACTGCGTGTGTGCTTATTAGTTGAGTGGCAGGAGATGTTCGGAAGGTATAGTTACTGGCATTTACAAAGACATGGAATGGAAAAGCCCACCTGGAGAGGAACAGTGATTTATTTGTATGGAGGGGAGCAGAGAACTTTCTGGAGTCACTTCTCCCCTTGTTTTTGAGGCAGAGTCACTGTTGTTTCTGTTGCTGAGCTGTGTCCTCTAGGCTAGATGCCTTAGAGCTTCCAAGCGATTCTCTCATCTTCACCGATCACTGGCTGTAAGAATGTGGGCATTACAGATGTGCGCTGCTGCATCTGGCTTTTTACTTGGATTTAGGGATCAGACTTGGGTCATTGGGCTTGTGTAACAAGCACTTTACCAATTGAGCCATTTTCTAATCCCAAGCAGTGGTTTTTGAGGTGCAGGATAGAGTTAGGCTGCACTTGGTAATCTTTCTCCCCCACTTGGTGGCTTATGAGCTGCGTGCTGTGGGCGGAGCCAGCATGATCTCTGGGCCACACTCAGGCTCTGGTAAGATGTCCCTGCTTGCCTCTTCCTGCTTCCCTTCCTACACTGTTTGGCTAATGTCCTCTCTTCAGGGCAGAAGCATAACACCCAGGCCCACTCCTGCTGGTCCCAAGTCTGCCTCCCTCTTACAGGCATGTTTTTGATTGCATTTATAGCCCACTGGATAATCATGAATAATTTACCCCTTTCAAGGTCCTTGATTATATCTTTGAAAATTACTTTGTCTTTTAAGACAACATTTACAGGTTCTCAGGAATAGGACCTTGAACTATTTGGGGACCATTTTCTTATTTTTAGATCACTAAAGGTCAAACACTTGTAGGAGCTAGATAAAACAAGAGCCTAGAGTGCGGTCCATGCAGGCCAAACTTGAGTGTGTGTCACGTGCTAGCCACTCCTGAGCTTTCCCTCCCACCCCGTATCTCCAGCCTCACGATGGCTTCTGTCCCTGCTGCTGCTTAGTGTCCCTGCAAGAGTGGAAGCTCCCCACAGTGGAGATTTACTTGCTCTGTTTGCATCTTTCTCCCAATGCCCAGGACAGTGCCAGTGAGTAGTGCCAGCTCTGTGGGTGATAGGTCACTAAGTCCTGGTATTGTTGTGCCCCCCACCGGCATCACTACCCGATGTCCTATGCTCTCTGCTCTTCTTGCCGGCCTCTCCTCCCTCTCACACATCTCCTTCCACCAACCCCCCTAAGCTTTTCTGCATGTATATTTCTTGCCTGAGATGTGTGTGTGCCCTGCCTGAGATGGGCCACCTGCTGCTGCATCTGCCCAGCTTTTTTGGGCCTGGCTATCACATTCAGACTCAGCTCACAAGATGTGCTGCTTCTTCCCCGGCCTGAATGCGGGAGGAGCTCGGAGTTTGCTCTCTTTCTTGTCATCATGCTATTTTGTGCATCTTATCTTTCCTCTTTCCATCTGTACTGTCCATTCTTGAGGGCAAAGCTATATGACTTGCCTTTCTACCCCTTGGTCTCTTCAGGACCTGGCTGGAGGCAGCACACGCATTAACTGTTAGGCTCTCAAGGACACGTTTAACTCACCCAGTCTGGCGATAAGTCATGCTGTTATTTTAAGAGTACTAGGATTTCTTGCAGGATGGAAAGAGATACAGGTGGCCTTGCTGTTGCTACCAAGATGTGACAGAAGAGCTAACAGTTCTTGCCTTTGTCTCTCAGCTGTTCAGGGTAACAATGAAGTCTCCATGTGGGACATGGAGACTGGCGACAGGAGACTGACTCTCTGGGCCAGCAGTGCACCTCCACTGTCCGAGTTACAGGTATGTCACCAGTGTTTATTGCAAAGGATAATGGTTGCCTCTGTCCTATGCATGTTTAGGCACTTTATCCAGCATGATCTCTCATGAATTTTGTTACATATTTAGCTATATCTAATTTATGTTCTTAATAATATGGACAGCCATGTGACCATTGCTGTATATTTTCCAGTTTTTTTAGCTTGCAGGGTTTGCTCCATTGGCTGTTTGTGATCTCACATTGGAGCTCCTGTAGATGCAAATTAAGCAAAGCCTATTAATGGAGAATACAGTCCTCTTAACATATGCAGGGGTTCCCCCGGCCTAGGATTTTTGCCTTTACATGGTGGTATGAAAAGCCATATGCATTCACTGGAAATACGCTTTGAATTTTGATCTTTTAATCTGTGTGTGGCCCTGAGCCATAGCTCCTGATCAGAGCATGAGGGTAAACAACTAGACTTAGAGGTAGTGTTGGGCCAGAACCCCAACACAAAATAAGGAGCATCCGCACCTTGTATGAGTGGTCTTGGTATGGATTTGTCTATTGGCTGTGTTTCTGGGAATATCTTGGCAAGTAAGCTAAGGTAGGAAAGGTCTCTCTCTCTCTCTCTCTCTCACACACACACACTCACACACACACACACACACACACACACACAAACACAAACACCTCTTACTTAGGTCTCATACAAAGAAGCCCCAAAGTAAAGGTTTTTATACTGCTTGTGACAGGATCAGAGAGAGTGGCCCAAGCTGATCTTGAGCTGGTGATTCTGGCCTCGTCCCAGAGCACTGGAGCCACTGGTGTGCACCACCATGCTCAGCCTGAGGGGACCCTGGAGACTGAGCTCAGGGCCTTGCTCATGAAGCACTCTGTCCTGAGCCACGCCTCCAGGCCTTCAAAGCAGGCAGATCCTGAAGTTCCCCCAAAAGATGAGAGTCCACCTCCACAGGTTATATGTCTTCATGGGTGACATGCTTGTGTAGTTATTGACAGTTAACTCACTCCTAGTAAAAATGATGTTGTCATTTGTCTTTCCTGTGCCCACCTGTTTCTGTCTTTCAAGCCTTCACCGCACAGCGTCCATGGCATCTACTGCAGCCCTGCAGATGGAAACCCTATCCTGCTGACTGCTGGCTCGGACATGAAAATAAGGTGCAGTGTCATGAAGAGTGGCTCGGGTTGAGACATGGCAGCTATGATGCTGTGCCATTGATTCTAGAGAAATGTTTTCTGATAGACTGTAGCTTTTATTACCATTTATTCCCTCTCCCCTAGGTTCTGGGACTTGGTTTCCCCAGAGAGGTCCTATGTTGTTGCGGGAAGTACAGGTTCCCCATCTGTCTCGTACTACAAGAAGATAATAGAAGGCACCGAAGTTGTCCAGGTGTGGAACTTTGTTTCTTCTAATGTTTGTAGGCACAAAGATAGCTTTGATCAAGATTGACAGTTCAAGATTCCTTTGAAATGAAGACATGTATTTGGTTTTTCTTTCTTCTGGGTGAGAAGAGTGGGCGTGGAGACAGGGTCTGGCCACATAGCTCAGTCACTGTCCTGCGCCTCCCTCTGAGTTCCAGGGCCACAGGTGTGTGTACCATTGCCCCTCACTCACCACTGTCCCAGTGCCAAAAAGGATGAGGAGGTACATGAAAGAAGCACCTTACTGCTTTCCTTTTGCAGATGGAACACTTGGGGACAGGGAAGTCATTTGTCCAGGGTCACAGAGCTGACAAACAGGAGACTGAGGTCCTGGTGTGTCCATTGCCCTTCAAAGCCTTTGTTATTGGTACAGAATATCAGGTGTTCTGGCCAGAGTAGGTATCCTATCAGGGTTTAAAAATGCCAGACTATCAAACATATATCTCTTCTTTCCTTCCATGTTAATACGCACACAGACTATACTGAGCTATGTATAAGTGGCTATGCCTGCAATCTGATGACTAGAAACCCAGGTCACTTTGGACTCTCACTCTCTGTGGCATAACAACTTTAAACAAGGTGTTAACTCCCCAGCTGTGGGAATGCTCTTGAGGGGTAGGATGAGGCACAGGGTTAACCTCTGGCCTTTGTTTGATTCTACCCACTAAACAGGAAATTCAGAATAAGCAGAAGGTGGGACCAAGTGATGACACCCCTCGAAGGGGCCCGGAGTCTCTGCCTGTGGGACATCATGACATCATCACAGACATCGCCACCTTTCAGACCACTCAGGGCTTCATTGTGACTGCTTCTAGAGACGGGATTGTGAAGGTGTGGAAATAAGTCCTGCCGACTTGTATAAAATGCTGTAAAATTAGAAATGTACCATAGCTCAGGACAAAAAGGACTTATGAAGAACATGGTTTTGAAGTGACTGTATTACTGTTTCATGGCTGAACAAATCCCAGCCACAGTGGGTACAGAAGTGGGCGTGGTGACTCTCATCATGTGCATCTCTGAAGACTTGGCCAGATGGCACAACCTGGGAGTGCTTGCTCCATACGGAACAGAACAGGTTAGAAGTGTAAAAAGGGAAAATGATATGATATGACCAGTTTATTTTCTATGGAAATGATTGTAAGCTACTATGTAAACACACTTTTGTTATTATAAATGCTATTCAAGCTGCAAGTAAACTCTATTCAAGCCTCCTGCCAGTTGGGGTTTGTTTGGGGAAGTACTCTAGGTAGTAAACAGGCAGGGGATGAACTCTGACCTGGGCTGTTGCTAGGCAGCAGAGAGGCCTCCTGGGACTCTGCTCCTGTACAGGTATACTTTTGTCCCTCCTGTTCACTGCCTACCGTTGTACCATTGATCACAATTGATCTCTTCTGTATCAGCTCCAGAGCAGTGTAGCTCTGCCTGAACGCCACTATTGCAGGAGCTGCCAACAATTCCCGTCAGAAAAGGAATGCTCCAGGTAAAAACATTCCAAGCTTTGTAAGGCCCACAGTTGCTTTTCCAGTAAGGCAAAACTTTTCAAGCTAACAGGTTTCCATTTTTATGCAGTTTAATTCTCTTCTCTTAGAAAAGGGTTTATGGTATTCGGAATATTCCACTTTGAAATTAGTTACCTGGAGATAAACCTACCTGACGAGATAATCCAAGTCTGAGGACTACTGATTGCTAAGTGCATGGCACATTTTCATCGCTCTCTTGTTATATACTCCAGTTAGTTCCTGACAGTTTACATGTTGAGTCTAGGATTCAACACAGTTTCTGGATAGCTTAAATTGTGGCAGTATGAGGAAATGTTTGTCATTCAGAAAGGTCAAAGTTGGCCGTGTTGGTTCACTGTACCATGTAGACTTTGGAAGCTTGGCATGACTGCTGCCTGGTTGTACAGCTTGTATGCTGAGTTCATTCAGAAAGCTGTAGGAGCTGGGGAGTTGTCCTTGGAGAACGGGCCTCGGGCATGGAACTGTTGGATAAGCCATGCATCTCAGGGTGCTGAGGATAAAGGGACATTTGACAGACAACTGGTTTTGTTCTCCATTTACTGCCCATTGCTCACACCTGTCCAGCAGATGACCCTTTTTGAAAGCAGGTTATTGGTGCAGTTACAGTCTGATGGCCTAGTGTAGAGATAATGGGAGCCCGATCCATTGGGGTCAGTTAATTGACAGTTTAAGACAGGGTGCTGCAGTGATGCTCATTGTGCTTCTTGCCATGAACGGACCTTTCTCAATTTAGACTCACCTTAGCTTTTTCCGGTTTCTACTATTTTGGAGACAGAAGTCATAAACTTAGGAATTTGTTGTTTTAAATTCTTAATTTTTATGTGTCTGTCTGCACATGTGTGTGCAGTACCCTGGGGGGCCAGAAGAGGGAGTTTGATCCCCTGGAGCTGGAGTTGCAGCAGCTGTGGAGTTTAGCTGTCACTCAGCTAAACTCCAGCTCTCTGAAGGAGCAGGTTCTTAACTGCTGGCCCAGCTCTGGCACTAACAACTTTTAGGTTTTGATTTTTTTGAGACAGGGTTTCTCTGTGTAACCCTGGCTGTCCTGGAATTCATAAATCCACCTGCCTCTGCCTCCCGAGTGCCACCACCTCCAGCCAGGAACTTTTTTTTTTTTTTTTAATGAACTATTTGCAGCATTCCTTAGACCCTTAGCCTGTTAAGGATTAAAAAATGCGACCCAAGATGCTCAAATAATTTTAATCACCAAGGAATTTTCACAAAAGGTACTATACTTACTTACCAACACAGGAAAAAAAAAAAGTACATTTTCAAAGTATCTCCAACAATAAGCACAAAAGTGTCTGCTCGAGCAGGTTTAGTTAGAAAAGTCCCTGCTGTTACGAAGCCTGCTTAAACATTGCCCAGCAGTTCCCTGTACTGAAACATACAGTGTTCCTGAGCCTCTAAGTGCCTTTAGGATACGTGGAGCTGGCGTGCACCTGAGTGCAAACTCACTGTTACTCCTGGCTTTCCTGCTTCCAGAAGGCACAGGAGGCTGTCTCCTTGCAGTTGCCCCAGGATTGGCAGCACCAAAGAGTTAAAAAACATTACTGCATGTGACTCATCCATCCAGATTTCCTGAACAGGGGTATAGTATAGAAAAGAAGATCTGAATACATTCTTGTGGCCCGCAGTGTTAGTAACCCACTTCCTATACACAGCTCCCTTTCCCTCCCAAAGACAGCGACATTCTGCCTGACTGCGCCATCAGTGATTGGGGATTGAGCTGTAAACTGAGGTAAGATCTGGGTGGTAGGCCTCAACACAATGCCACTTTGATGTTTAGTTGTTGAAAATACCCCTACCCTAAGAAGAAAGAAATAGACAGGAATGGGGAGACAAAGCCACCATCGAATGCTTGAAGGGCTGGGCTCTGAGATTCAACCCAGATTTCGGGACTTTTCTTACACCCCAAGGCTCACTTCCATTTCATTCCGAGCTCCACCAGTCCTGCTTCGTGCTGCTCGCTGTAGCCTAATGCTTGCTGCCCCATGGGTAAAGAGACTCAGGCTAACTCAGGACAGGATGCCTGCCTTCTTGTCTAAGGAACATATGGATTAGTGAAAAATAATAAATGACCAAAGCAAGGAAAAAAGACCAGAAATCCACTGAAACGGCTTGGCAGGAAGTTCTATATTGAAAAGCCAGCCCATAAGCCTGACTGGGATTCCTGGAGAGTAGGTTGAGTTTCCCAGAGAGTTTAGGAAGAGAGAGCTGGGGAGGGTTACTCTCTGCTTCTTACAGACCAGGCAAACCACTTTAGAAGGCCAGAGGCAGCCTTCCAGCACAAGCCTTCCCAGGCCAGCCAGGCTACCCAGACCTGCTGCACTGAAATGGAAGTCCTGGAGGTCAGATTGCCAGAACCATGTCCTAAAACCAGCATCCATCTCTAGGGTAAATGTTTACTAGCTCCACAACATTGAAGCGCCCTTAGTAAACAGATGAGCATTAAACCGTAGCACATTAAAGAGACGGCTTTGCTCATGGAAGCAATTAAGAGTTTACGTTGGCCCATGTCCAGGCATACACTGTTTAAAAAAAAAAAAGTCAACTTCAAAATTATGTCTCCATTCAACTTTCAAAACGTGTATGTGTGTGTTGTGTTCTTCCATCTCCTCATAGTTACGCTAGAATTGTCTGGAGTTGTCAAGTAAACATACAAAATAGATTTTAATCCCACGCGTGTAGGGGTCACGGCACCTGACTGCCTACAGCCACTGGCTTGTTCTTCCCTCCAGAGCAGTCCTCGCTCGGAGGCTGGTGAGCAGCCCAGTTAAGAGCTCAGAGTTCAGGGGTGGGACTGGTGCTGAGTCAAGAGTCTGACCGTGGCTAACTTGTTCAGTCGCTTCGTTGACCGAGTTTGGAAGTCGCTTTCATCGCTTCTTTCCCCTGCTTAAAGGTGTAGTGTGTGCTTCTGGGAAGACTTGAAACAGCAGCTCTGCCACCCCTCAGCAGACTTGAAAGGTGTTTTTTATCTTGAAAGAGCTTGGCTACCTCTGGTGCGTGGTCTTTGAGGATAGCTTTCTGTGGTCCTGGAACAGAGCTGCACAGCAAGAGAACAGAACAGCACACGTGAGGCCGAGCCCTTCCAGCCCAGCTGGCTCCATGGTAACCTTTCTTCCTAAGCCATTATACCCACTTCTTCATCCCACCCCTCCAGGGTAAATTAAAAAAAACAAAAACAAAAAACAAATTGAAGTAGAGATTTATATTGGCCTATCATGGTGATGATAATACAGGGGGAGAGGAGAAAGGAGAGGTAACTGTGAAAGAATTTTGAAAAAGCCATATAGAAACATTTCATAAGCGTATTTAAAGATACAGTTATGCGCATGCATGCATATATGTATGTACCTACATATATCTACGTGTGTGTACATATACATGTATGTGTGTGTACATATACAGGTATGTGCGTATATCTATATTTAACGGATACACTACATGAGGTGATGCCGTGCCCTCGTCTAGTGAAACTTGTAGTGCCAGGCTTACAAACCCCCCTCCCCCTTCAAGTTGTTGGCCAGGAGAATACAAATTTCCTTGGCAGTGTGGTTGCTCTTGGTTGCCTTTGAGGACCTGAAGGTAAGAGCCGATTGCTGAAGACACTTTGGACAGGGGCACGTAGAGGACTCTGGCTGGACCTGATCTAGAAGCAGCCTGCCTGAAGAGCGGCTTTCGGGGTTAAAAGGTGTTTGCAAGCTGCCAAGGGAGAGGAGCGATCGGTAATCCTACCCAGTAGAAAGCCTATACACTGCAATGACCCGACCAGCAAGATGTCCCCAAGGGTGCAAGAGCGGCCCCTTGTGTTGGGCAACCAACAGCTCTCTATTTGATCATGAGATCTGCTCAATGAGAGAGAATTTACACCTATTCCTGTAAACCTGGCCAACTACCCACGGCTGGAGGGGCCGTAGACTCTAGAGAGCCTTCTGCTGCCATTTTTCCTTACTGACTACAATTCCTGATTATTCTGAGTACCTGCCCTTTTATACCCATAGATGAGTGTATCTCTCAAGCCCCACCAAAGAAGCTTCCTTTTGCAACAGACCTGTTCAAAATCCAGGCCATACGTGTCTCTGGGGTACCCAGCCCTAGCTGATAGATTTGCAATGTAATCCCTGTGCCGCTGAGGGGATGTTGGGAAAGAGGGTGGAAAGATTTTAAGAACCAGAGGAGCGGGATGCCTGCTGTCTCATAGTGCCCCTTAGTCACGACAGGGAAAGCCTACCCGGGAACTCTCAACAGCATGCTTGCATGGACCAGCCCAACATGCTAACACCACCAGGGATGGGCCCAAGTCACAAGCTCCCATCCTTAGAGGAGAAGGAGAAACAGCTTCCTCTAGGGACAGGCTCCTGCATAGGCTGTCAAGCCCTAAGTGGTCAACTCTGGGTACGTGCACACATGGGCAATGCTAAGTGGACCCAGACGTTGTATATGCACGTGTATGCATATATATATATAACACATATATAATCAATCGTGAATTTGGGGGAGAGATGGAAGGAGCTAGGGGTGTGAAGTGATGAAGATGCAGTACTCATGTATGAAGTTCTCTAATCTTAAATTTTCTTATGTTTATACAATGCTTTTTGTCATAGTCACCCACCACTACCCTCCTGTTTCCTTGAGTGCCCATCATCCCATTGTCTCCCTAACTTAATGTCCTTTTGTTATGAAGAACCAGCGAGTTCAATTCGTGCTCCCCGCATGCATGTGAGTGTGTATAGGCTGGGGAGTGCAACTCCCTGCAAAGGACTTCTGAGACTAGATAGCACTGTTCAGAGGCTTGGCTAGCTCATGTGCACCCACCCACCATGGATGGACGGTTGGAGATGCATAGATATAGATATAAAATTTAATTATATATGTAATTAAAAATAAATCTTTTAAAAAAATCATTAGATTGGCAACTACTTCCAAGCCTAACCTGGCACCTTTTCCACAGAGGATCAAACATGTTAAAAGCCTTTCTTTGTATTGTTTTATTTGGGGGTGGGGTTATATGTGTGTTCCTGTGTGTGTGCATGCCCATGGATGCATGTGTGGAGGGCAGAGGACACACCTGGTACTGGTCCGCAGGCACCTTCAGCTTTTGTTTGAGACAGCTGGCCTGGAACAGGTGGCCTGTGAGCTCCAGGTGGCCTTGCACCTGCCTCTTATGTGGCGTCTGGGGATCCAAATTCAGGCCCTCAATGTTTGCACGGCCTGTGCTTTATGTGCTGGGCCCACGTCTTAGCTTTGAGGTTCATTTTTTCTCCTGTTACAGATGGGCATTTGTATTTGATAAAGCATTTAATAAGGACCTTGGTAAGGATCACTTGACTCCCTAGGGTTTTTGCTTCTCCTGTCTTGTTTGGAAGAATGCTGGGCTGGTTGGTAACTCCAACAGCTGGCATTCACGGCGCAGAGGATAAAATCATTCAGATTTTCGACTTGAGCCTAGCTCTGGTGAAGCTTATAGATAGTAAGATTGGCATATTCTAGATAAAACGGGAGTGGACAGGTACTGACTGTAGAGTTCCATTCCTTGTGGTCACAGATTCCTCCACCTGTGTAGATAATGGGGGGGGGGGAGGTATAGGGGGAGGGGAAACAGCCATTTTGCTTCCTGACTAGAGGTAGTCGAATGAATGGCACAGATAAGCTTGCTTCTATTTCTAAATTCTTTTGTGTGCATATGTGTGTACATGTACGTATATACACACACAAACACACACACACACACACACACACACTTTGGAAAGCAAATCTGCAGCAGATGTGTCGTTCATGTGGCAGGGTTGGCTGTCCATTTTTACCGTCCACCAATTTAGGCTCTGCCTGTCTCTGCTTTGGAGTCTGGCACAGTATGTAGTAGGCAGCTTTGTATCTTTAGTAAAAAGTAAAATCTTGGAGCAGAGCTGAGTGCTTACACAAAGCTGTCCTATGGTCTCGCCCTCTGGCCATCTGTCTTGGTTGCCTGTGGTGACAGTCTGCACCTTTCTCATCTATCTGCTTTTGCACGTTTCCTCAAATCCACAGCATAATCCCAATGTACGGCATTCTTGGGATGGCATCTCATCTGTCTGGCCGGCCCCTGTGCCTAGCAGACAGTCTCCTCAATCCCATGTTCCTCTCTGCCTCACTTCTCTTGAAAGGCCCAGGAGGGGAGCTTCAAAAGCAGCCCTGACTGCTCTCATCATAACCTTGGGTTACCTAGGGAAGGCCTGGGGAGTTCCCGGTGATTATACCATCGGGAGTTCACCAACAGTGGTGTAGATGTCACATCTCAATTCCTTGATGCCCAGCCACTTGGCCACTTCAGACTCACAGGAGAAGCTGAGCCTCCTCTGTATTGAGGGCACCATGGAGAGGGAGAGATTCCCTGCTTAAACACCCCCAGGATTCTGTCTTCCCACTCAATCCTGCTCTTCAAACAAAGCAGTTTCTAAAACTGCCTCTTGAGTGTGGGGGTTAGCACCGGCACTGCCTTTGCAGTCGGAGCTGGCTGCACATTTGTGAACCCCGGTGGGGTGAACACTTAAGCGTCTGCATCAGAAGGCAGAAGAAAAGCATTTTCTTCTATGGCGGTTCCGCCTTCCCTCACCATGACAGGTTTTTTGTTTGTCTTTGATGTTGGGCTCTGGCATGGAGACACACAGTATCTTCTGGTGACCCCACCCCATGGCTTGGCCTGCCAGCTTCTAGACAGATTCCCTTTTGTCAGTTAGCTAGCGGCTGGATACAATGCCTCAGAATACCACCACCTTCCTGCTAGGACAGCTGGGTGGAGGCTAGCAAAGACAACGGTAGGATTACCTGACCACAAGCCTCCCATGACGGGAATGGGAAAGGAAGGCCAATGGAGCCAGGAGATGCTCTGTGACTGGAATGGCCAGTCCTGGGGAGGTAGCAGTAGGTAGACTTCAAGTGCAGAGGCTCCAAAGCCCTCCACCATGAGGGATTTATCTTTCCATCACTTAGAAAACCCAAATTCAAAACTAACAGCAGTTACAATGAGCTAAGCCTAGGCGCATGCGGCCCTGGAGAGTTCCTCGAGGCTGCCACACCTGCCTCAGCCGAGACCAATCGCATCTGAACAATGCCAGGTACCTGCAGCAGGGGGAGCCCTACGCCTCTTGGACTAGCTTCATGGCCGCTTTAGGCTGGACTTCAGGAAACATTTGCTGCTGGACAGTTCCCCTGCTTGCTTCAGGGTGGAGGGGAGCCAGAGCCTCCAGGCAGGAGCTTCTCAAGATGGAACCATAGCACTGGGACAGGCTGGGAATGCCTGCCCAGTCCGGATGACCACAGAGTGCACACACTCCAAGGGAGGCACACCAAGTCTCCCTAGCGCTAATGGTGTCTGTCTAAGCGTGATTGTGAGTCAGGCGATGGTGCTTGGTCATGGTCTACAGCTGGGTATTAGTGCAGTCACTTACCAAAGTGCTCCTAGCTACCTGATGGCTCAGTGGGCCAAGAGCTTGCCACACAACTTAAGGACTGGAATCGGGTCCCCAGAACCCATTAAAACTGGGTTCTGCAGCCCTGGAATTCCATTGTGGCAGGAGCTGAAGATGATGCCCTTGAAGCAAGCCTGTCAGCCAAACATGCTAGAACATCATGCTGCCTCAGGGAGTGAATATGCCCCGAACGTAAGGAGATTGATCAAGGAAGACACTTGACCTCAGGCTTCTACATGTGTGTACATGTGTACACATTCATACACATCACACACAGAGAAAGTTATCTATACCTTGGTTGCAACCATCTTACATGCGATTCTTAAATTCTTTATCAAATTTCTCTTAAAGACATTCTCTTCTACATACCAGGAAGCCCATGAAGTCGAAATCATGTCAATGTATTGTCCACACTCAAATTTCCTCAGATGTTCTCCAAATTATGGTTATATTAGCCTTTTCTCTCTACTCTAGGACCCGAGTAAAGTTCACAGAATTCTGCTTGGCTTCCCTGTCTCTAGTTCTCTCACAACTCTCACCCTTATCTCTTCAATCATGACATAAGACTTACAGTCTAACAGTTCCACATACTGGGGCCTAGTGATCTCCTCATTAACCTCCAGTCAAGCATTTCCGGCAAGAACTTCACACAGGTGATGACTGTGTGTCTCACTCTGTCACCTCAGACTGTACAGAATACACATAACACCCCCACCTCAGGAGCTATGCGGCACCAGCTATGCACACTCAATAACTTGAGGTAGGCTTCGGATCCCACAGTGTGCACTAGAGACCCAGCTCCCCGAAGCCGTACTCTGACCTCACGTGCCTGTGCTCCTGTGCATACCATGCATACAGCGATACAGTAGATAAATCACTCTGTGCTTTCTGTCCATTACCTTCTTTCTGGACTTGCTGTCCAAGACTAGGCCTGTGGGAATCAGTCCATCTTACCCTCTAGACATGACACTGATAGGTAGGGTTTTTTTTGTTTGTTTGTTTTGTTTTGTTTTTTTAAACTATGTTTTTGCTTCCTGGAGCATCTCCATTGTCTTGGGCTGGGGGTTGGTCTTTCCTCACCAGATCCTGAGTGTGTCTTAGGCACCAAGAAACCTCAGTTCCTTTGAGGACACTAGACTGTTTAAAAAGCAAGACCTGGCCACTGTGCATGCTCGCTGCCACTGGGGTATCATCCTGCTGGGTGTTTTGTTTCAACAATTGGACTTTTCATTTAAAAGAGCAAAAACCTTCTATCTGGTTATTGCCAGATCTACTCGGTCACTTAAAAAACATCTCTAGTTCCCTCAATTCAGGAATTAATATGCTGTAGCGGGTTTCTGACTGGCTAAAGTAGCTGAGGGGAAAGAGAGAAATAGGAGGAAATTAGGAATAAGGAGGGTTGTTCATCTACCTAAAAAGTCACACCTGCACATGGAACATACCTCCGAAACTGGCGTGGGGGCGGCTTCAGATCCGTAGAGCTGAGTCTGTTGCACTTGGCTTTGAGGTTGACGGGTGGATACCTATTTATCCCATCTAGAAAGACAAAAGGCTCCAGTAAGGCTCTCTGTTAGTATGTCTGTTCTGCACAGTATCACATCAGTTCCCAGTGCCCATCAAAAGATGGTCACAGGGCATGAGGAATGTCTCAGAGAAATCCCCAAACTAACTTTGGAAAAGAAGTCTCTAGTGAATATGTTGGTGACTCCAAACAACCTTTCATTAAAATGCCTGTAGCTCCTAACGTCATCAGCCATTTCGAAAGATAACACAAGGCAGGCAGTCCTAATAATGCTCTTGCCTTTGATAGGAACTCATTAGAGTATTTTTTATTTGTTTTTGTAGTGTATCAAAATGCAAAGGGAACAGGGTATTCCCTTTATGGCCTTTATGTTAGCAACAAACTATGTGCCTTTGGGTTCAATTCACCATCTTCATTTGGAAGATTATTAATTTTTCATAATGATAAAGCATGCTTTAAATCCATTTGAAAATACAAAGCTTTTTTTTTTTTAAACAGAGAAATTTTAAAAATGTGCTACACGTGCCTGAAAGCATAAAGTCAAAAAGATTTGTTAAACAAATACCTTTCTGGAAAAGCCAGGCCTGGTGTCATGTACTTATAATCCTGGCACTGGGGAGGTGACAAAAAGATAGGATTTACATGTGATGCTGGGCCTCACTGACCAGCCAGCCTAGCCTGCTGGACAAGTTCCGTATCACTGGGAAACGGTCTCAAAAGGACAGTGCGTGAGGAGTGACACCTGAGGCTGTCCTCCGGCTCACACGTGTGCATGTGCAGGTGCGCACGCGCGCGCGCGCGCGCGCGCACACACACACACACACACACACACACACACACACACACGGCCTCTTGCTGGTTATGTATGGTTCTTCCAACTAACAGGCCTGTTCTGGGCTGCAACAGGGCATATCTTCAAAACTGCTGTTTCAAGAAGGGTAGTATTCTCTAACGTAAGGCCTGATCTTTAGGGGTTTTGTCTTATGCAGGACTTTTATTTTGAGGTAGGGTTTTACTAAGTAGCTTGGGCTGGCTTTGGATTTACAGCAATCCTCCTGTCTCTGCCTCTCAAAAGCAAAAGTTATAGGCGTGTGCTGGGCCCACCAGATCTGGCTTTGGGTTTCCTTATTTGAACGGTACATAGAAGGTTGCTGAATCAGCAGCTTTGCTTCCCTTTAGGGAATGTGCTGCTCTGAAGTGACCACATCCTGCTATCTGCTTTGTGGTAGTGTGCCAAATGAGTCACATTCCCTTCGAAGGCTTCCAAAGCTTCCGAGGGGAGCTGGCCAAGTCTATTCTTTAAGCCTGGCACCTGTGCAGCCAGTGGCTCAGAGAAGATGCCCAGCAATTACAATTGTGTTGAGTGGGCATGACCATGGGCCTGTGGTAGAGGTGACTTCCTGCAGTTTTGCAGCTGTGTTTTAAAGATGGTGCGTTCTAGATGTTACAGCTTTGGAAATGGGGTAGGCAGCTGCATCACGCTCATTGTTCAGAGCACTCTCTCTCTGCATCTCCCATGAGTCCTAACTGCTCTTAGCTTAAAACATTTCTGCTTTTTTCCTAAGAGGGATGGGCTGCCTCATCTGATCATGTGGCTGAATGTACTGGCATGGAAGAACAGGAAGAATTCTGGGAGATACCAGGAGGGAAATCGCAGGGCAAGTCTTGTGGGCCATCAAGCATGCTTTTTTTCCCAGAGATTTACCAAGTGGTCTTTTGTTCAAGCTTATGAAAGGCTTCCTTCGGGGTGGCCTCTTGCCCTTAGCTCCTCTGGGGTTTCTGTTCGAGAATCTATGGAAGTAAATCTCACGCTGGGGGTAGCGGGTTGTGCTCACTATTCCCATACCAGTGTTTCCAAAACCTTGTATGTGTTTCCTGGGAGCTCGGGTAAGATACACACTCATTCTGATTCAGAACATCTGGGTGGGGCTGAGCCCTGCGTGTCTAACCAGCCCCAGCTGGTAGTTCTTTCTGTTCCTAGACTCACACTGAGTAGGATTGGACATCAACCCCATCAGCCGTCTCTCTGCACTGCTCAGTGCATCTGCAGCCTCAACTCACTTCGATCTTCAATACAATGGCAATTTTAGGAACTAGCCAGGCACTCACTCATGCTTCTTCAGCATGTGCATCCCTGTCTCTTTATCTGCACTCCCTTGGACAAGAGTCAGCAGGCTCTGAACACAGATACAGTTACCCACTGCCCCTCCACCTTCAGCCTACGTATCTGGGCATGGCTCCTCGGCTATCCTGCTGCATCCAAAATGGACTGCAGATTTCCCAGGGCATCCAGCCAAGAAAAACAGCCCATGCTTGTTTCCTTACAGGCACAGTTATTCTCGATAGTGAATCCTACAAGGTCATGAAGCTGAGAGAAAGTTATGCAAAGCCTTTCATTCTGACTGATAAAAAACAGTATCTCCTAACACGCCCAGCTCGGACTTCGGAAATTGTCAAAGCAAAGCCAAGAACTGTTCCTGTTTTTCTTTAGCTTCTCTCTTTCTGTGTGTTAACTGCAGAAACCTCTCACCAAAGGGCAGCTTGCTAGTGTTACGTGGCAAGGGAGCCCGAATCCAGGCTGTGATTTCACACCCCCAGACTACACCTCTCCATGCAGACAGATGTGTGGACAGCTGCTTGTTATGATTGCTTCTCCATAGGAACCAGAGGCATTAAAAAAAAAAAATGATGAGCCAGAAAATTAAATGCTTAGGAACCAGAGTGTCCTCCCTCCCACCATCCATTATTACATCTTTTCCTTTCTGACCCTGCAATGCCCTTGAAGACAAACAAGAAGCATCCAAGAACGCATGCCAGCACATCACTGTTCTAGGGAATACTGAGTAGGCTCTTGTGTACAGGAACAGTTTTATGACTTACGCCTGATGGAGTTTATAAAGGACTTCACAAACTTCACACTGTATCCGTGCTCAGGTTTATGAATTCGGCCAAGCTGGATCAAGTGCTGGTCTACAGGATGGCTGGCCAGGTCTTCCAGTTCTTTGTCATCCCAGTCAGGGCCCAAGGAAAACACAAAGAGGGCATACCCATGACATTTGGCTCGTAGAGACTCTTTCTTTAAGGTTTCTGCATCCAAGTGGCTGGTTTCTCCGGCAGATATCACAAATATGACCTTGTTTCTTCTCAAATTGGGTGTGTTTAAAAAGACGTTGTCCAGTGCCCACCTGAGGGCATGACCAAGGAAAGCATCTCCATTCAGCTGCTGGACTACTTGCTCCATGTGTCTCTTCATGAGGCGCTTACTGTTATAGGTGGTTAGATTGAACTCAGTTCTAACCGGACTCCTCTGGGTGCTGGGTAGGAAGTTGAGAGGAGCATAGCTCAGTAGGGCCACCCTGTCTCCAGTAATGGATGTCTCTGGCTCTGAAGTGATTTCGAAGTGATCTAGCAGTGCCTCCAGGAAGTCTCTCATGTCTTCAAACTCTGCACTTCCCACGCGCCGAGAGCTATCCAGTAGGAATGCAGCATCCAGGTAGGACTGAGTCGGGGGTGGTTTGGCTTGGTCACAAGAAGCATCCGGCTTGCATAGATCTGCAAACCAAGTCACTTTGAGTTACTAAGCAGATAGAGGCAAAGAGTGGGAAGATTCTACCTCAGCATGTAGGAACTACATAGACTTTGCTCATAAAATAGTTACGTCTTTGACATCCAAGTGTAAGAGTTTAATCACCAAGATGTCCAGATCTGATAACCCGGCCTTGAGTCCTTGGCTCTATTCCATGTCACCAGTTTTTAAGTTGTGTTCAATGGAAATTTAATCTTGACTGTTGTGTATATAGAGTTTGAAGTGAGCAATTCATCTGCTGATGTAAGAACACACCGTAAGAGAACACACTTCTAGTGTTGATTGTGTGCAGGCTAACCCAAGGGCCTTAGTCACTCCACTAGCTGTGAAAAACTCATCTGCTTTAAAAAAATTAAGCCTTAAAAGGCAATGCATCTTTTATTTCAACTTAAGTGAGAGTTCATAACTTCATGCCCCTTATGAAAAATGCTCTTCCATAAAGTGAAGTCATTTTTATAAATATGCTTCTCTCATTATGCATGCATAGCAAGAAAAGAGAGACTGGATTTTATTGAATGTGACCATAATGAATGAATGGGGGGATATGATAAATTGGAGACTGGAGGATTCTAGAATCCACTTAATCTATTTTCATAGAACCCACTGAAGCCGGGGAGTACATTCACCATCGATGCACTATATTTCTAGAACTTTCTGTATATGAAGTCAATGGTGTTTTTAACATTTACTTATTTGTCATACACATGGGTACATGTAGCCCAGCATGTGTGTAGAGGCAAAGGAGGATTTTCAAGAGTCAGTTTCCTCCCTTCCACATGAATCCTGGGGATTGAACTCAAGTCCTCATGTTTGGAGACGAGCCCCTTTACCTGCTGAATTAGCTGGCAGTGTCTTATTGTTAGAGATAAGGACATATGAGGTAGCAGGGTGGCCCCTTCATCTGAGAGCTGGGATGCCCAGGTTCTGGTCTTACCACTTAACAAACATGTCGACATCACCTCTGAACAAGCCACGGCTAGGCCTTGGCACACAGTTTCTCTGTAATTGTTTATAACTAACTGGGAATCAGGCTGGCCCAGATGCTGAGGGTCGGTCTAGTTTGTTAGTAAATGAGATGACTGAGGGCAAGAATGGGTGCCTTAGAAACCAAAGGGGAAGTTAGAAATGGAATAACAAGCATACAGATGGAACTTAGAAACCAGCATGGACCATAAATACCTACTATTAAGTGAAAATTCTAACGGCTAGCATGTGGATCCTGTGGGCGCGTAGCAAACTTCCTATCTCCATGCTTGCACATGGACTCAATAAAGACGGCTCTGCTGAAGTCCCTTACTTAAGTTTAGTGAAATTTTATGACCCTGAATAATGGTCAGATGACGGAGTAGTCACCTGTATGCAGAGCCGTTTCTTAAATCAGGGACAGCAGGCTGCCCATTTGCTCTGTTTTGTAGGGTTTTTAATTGCAAGAAATGACAGCCAAAATATCTTCCATTATATGCCTGTTGAGACCAAACAAGGGTTTAAGCCAAGGCACAGAGCCAAAAGCCGATCCCGTGTCACATATGTGCAGTTACTGACTGTGCAACACATCAGCACACTGTTGGAGCTGACATGTCCAGGGGGCACAACTAAGAGCATATAGGCTGGATCCTAGCCCTTTACCGGTTTATGTGAGAGAGAGTGCCAGGATCTAAAACTTCCCAGTACAATCCACAGGACCGGAGGATGTGAGCAGAAAGCTTAAATCCAGGGCTATAGAGGGGAACAGAAAAGGAACCTGGGAACTGCCTGCCCCCTTCTCAGAATCACTCTCTCCAGGTGAGGTCATCTACACCACAAACCCCAGTACGCCACTGATGCACATGGAGAAGGTATCATACTGCCTTTTCCAGGTCTAAATGGAGAGTTTCACGGAACAGAATGAGACTCTTATTCCACAAAAATTAAAGGCACTTCGGAGCCAGCTTTCCTGGGTTTGAGCTGGTTGTGGGACCGTGAGGAAAATACCACAATTCTCTCAATTCGATCTCCCTCATCTGTACAATGTTACTAATAATACTTCAAGCATTTCAATGTGGTTAGGAGCCTAGACTGACACAATTTATGTAAACCAATTAAAACCGTGCTGAGAGCATAAGAAGCCCAGTAGCTTAAGTCTGAACTGTCACCACAATAGTTGGCATCAGACAGCATAATTAGAGCGGTGCACAGACTATAGCAGACACGTGGTAACTGCCTGCTGTCATAACCACCTGTAAGCCCAGTGGCTCTCGCATGGTTATGGAAGAGGAGAGAGACTGTTTCCAGCTAGGCCAACAGACTGTGCACCACAATCAATACTGCAAATCTTTTTGTTGCCTAACTCTTGGGAGTCTATAGACTCCTGGATGAGGATGTATGAGTTGCTGTCTTCCACTCCTACTGCACTGAAAAACAGTTCCCAACCAGGAAGGAAGGTGCTAGGTTGCTCCCATGCCTTTGGGGCCAGGTGTGTGTGTGTGTGTGTGTGTGTGAACATTTGAGATTTAGAAAACACATGTAAAATACTTTCTAGCATGAAAAACTTGGCAAGAGACAGGCTACGGTTTTTGTTTTGTTTTTCAATTATTATTGTTTCCTGGAAGCTGCACTAAAGTAGAGGGGGCCAGGAGTATAATCTTCCTGCTGGGATGCATTGGGAGGGCCCTGCAGGCTGAGCTGAGAGGCTCCATGTGTGGAAGATCCAGTGTGTGTCCTGAGCCCCAATGAGGCCTGCCCTAGGCCATGCATATCCCTATGGCCAAGTTGCAGCTGCTCCTGCCAATGGTGACTCAACACACTGAGCAGTCCTGATCAAATTCACTTCTCCCCACGGGGTCTTACCATAGCAGAAAGTGCACCGCTGGAGTCTCTCTAATGCTGGCACTTCATCAGATGTGGAGGGAACCACAATGACTTGGAATGTGCCAGTGTCATCAACCTGGAAGAAGGCAGAAGGAAGAGAAAGAACCACTTAACGGGTTGGGATGTAGGAGCCTTCCAGCATTCTCCAAGAGCTGAGGTCAGGGGAGAGCAACCCCACAAGGATGCTGGGAGGTGGCCCGACTGGTTTTAACCCTCGACTCTTCCTTTAGCTGTTAAAGGGGAATTCTATTACTGTATAGAATGTCCAGAGCTCACCACTGTGAAGTAGTCAGTGGCACACAGTGGGTGACATGGATCAGCAGAGAGCGTAAAGCATTTCCTATCCATGTCACCCAGCCAACTGGGGGAAATTCCCCATCCTTATTCTTCATATGGAACAACTAAAGCTCAGAGAAATGTTAACCCTGGTCAAGAGAGATGTCTACACTCAAGTCAGTTATAGAAAAGAATGAGATCCTGCCCCCTGCCCCAGCACCTCACCCAAAGTCCCAGGGAACCAGGAAACCAAGGGCTGCTCTTTATAATGCAGGCAAATTGACAATCAAAATTAGCCGTGACACTGTCTTAACATTCTCTTGTGAGCTAGGAATCACAGAAGCAGGCTCAGGTCCAGGCCTAGGTGGCTTCCCTCCCTTGAAACATCCCAGGCCCTCCACAGCAGCAGCATCGTCAATAGCTCATCTAGGAAGCTAGGGGATCTCGACTCTGCCCTAGCAGGAGTGACCCCGCACTAGTGGTGGTTTTTAGAGGCATCCACAGTGTCTCAAGCAAATCACCCTTTTGGCCCACTGGAACAGTGATGAGTGACTGGTGACCAAGCCAGTGCCAGTTCAGAGAGCAGGAAGAACAGATAAGGATGAGCCAACTGACTAAGATTAGCAAATTTGCCCATCAACTGTGAGATGACTAATAGGTGAAGAAAAATTACAGTGATCCTATCCTATGGCTAAGATGGGTCCGACAATGTTTGTTTCCCAGTGAATTGTTCTGAGCCTCTCAAGTAACTAGCTCTCCTCTCTCCCTGGTGACTCTCATTCCCACACTTAATCCATAGAGGTGCAACCACAGAGGTCCTGGCTACTTAGGGTTACACCATTTCTCTGACCAAAGCCAACTGGACCATGCAGGGCATCTGAACTGTTCTTTTAGGAGTTGAGAATCAGAGTCCTGAGGGCTGCAAGACTGTCCAGAGCAGTGGATCTCAACCTTCCTAGTGCTTCGAACAGCTCCTCATGTTGGGGTGACCCTCAACCATGAAATTATCCTTGTTGCTACTTCACAGCTGTAGTTTTGCTACTGTTATGCATCGTAATGTAAATACCCATTTAACAATAGTCTTAGACAACCCCTGTAAAAGGGTCATTCAACCCCCACAGGGGTCTTGACCCACAGGTTGTGAACCACTGGTCTAGAGTTAACCATCTGCAATTACACAGTGGGCTATATTCTATCTGATACACCAAGGAAAGTGGGGAACGGGAAAGAAGGAGGAGGGTGTCTCCCTAAGACTTAGCCCTGTCTCTGCCCATGTTTTTTTTTTTTTTTTTTTTTTAGCATGCCCAGAGCAGATAGAGGAGTCTGTATTCATCAGCTTCTTCAGCTGCCCACCGTTTTGCCTTGACATTTCTTCCTGGGTTAGAGGTAACGGCTTGGAGCTCTTGTGAGATCTGAAGATGCAGGTTATATTTCTAGACCCAAGTCCATGGAGAAAGGAGCAGAGTGCTTCAGAGAAAGGCGAGGAAGCAGAAAGCAATCTAAGCAAGCTGTGGAGTGTCGTAAGGGGACAGACTTGGAGGTTGGGCAGTGAGGGGCATGGGAGCTGTAGTGACACAGATAGGGACTTCGTGCAGTGGAATGCAATGCTCAGCTTCCTCTCACCATCTTCAGTAGCATCCGCATCCCTTGTGGACTTTGCAAAGGGTTTCTTGTAAAGAGGGGTTAGAAACCCAGCCAGTCAGCTCAGGGAGTGTGGGAAGGACATCCAGGGTGGGCATGGGCCGCAAGGATTTTTCTTGCTGCCAATCATGATACAGAATAAGCCTGAAGAAAATTAGGAACCACGTAAGCCAGCCTCATTGCTTTACAGGCAAGGAAAGTGAACCCAGGATGGGAGTAGGGTCCGGAGGACTTCAGCGCCAGGTGCCAGGTTTGCTCTTCCCTCTCAAGAACGCGCTTCCATGCTCCAGCCGATTTTATGTCCTAGCTGTGCATCAGTGGGTCCTCACTTAATTAAGAGTGATGTTTCTCCAGAGATTGTCCATGGAGTGTTGTCATCTGCTAACTAGCTTTGTGTTCTATGTGTCTACAGCATAACAAGTTCCACATTTCTGGCAACGACCATGCCTAATAATGGATGCTCACATTTAATCATGTATCCGCACAAGGATATAAAATGAGAAACAGATCTTCCTCACACATTCTAATGAGTTGCTCCATTAGGAAGAGTTGACTAGTGACCTGCATGCTCCCGATACCCCAGCATACTCCCGACACCCCAGCAAGTAATCTCTTCATACAGTTGGAAAGATGTGGTTTTAGGGATCACTGATCCCATTGCTTAGCATAGAGTTGCTGTAGTATAAAAAAAAAAAAATCCCTAAACACCGATTGTGAGCTGGGGACTTAAAATGGTAAGTTTCTGTGTTTCTCTTATTGCTTATTTTCCTAAAAGAATCACAAAGATGCACCAGTGTGGCTGAGAGTATAGCTAACAAGGCTGCAGATGAAGCATAGATGGTTGGATGATTTTTCTCTCATAGACATCACAGGAGTCCATAAGATGGCACATAAGAAAAAGATGGCATTCTAATATGCTGGCAAGTTTTCATTCTTTAGAATGCACAGAGAAGGTTGGGGGAGATCAATTGTGCTAGCAAGACTTATGTCCACTTGACACTACCTAGAGTTCTCTGAGATATGGGACCCACAGTTGAGAAAATGCTCCCTCTAGGCAAGTGTGTGGAGGCATTGCCTTGATTAATGGCTAATGTGAGAGGGCCCAGCCCACAAGGAGTGGTGCCACCCCTGGACAGGTAGATCTGGGTGCTATAAGAAATCAGACTGATTAGTCATCAGGGAAATGCAAATCAAAACAACCCTGAGATTCCACCTCACTCTAGTCAGAATGGCTAAGATCAAAAACTCAGGTGACAGCAGATGCTGGCGAGGTTGTGGAGAAAAAGGAACTTCCTTCATTGCTGGTGGAATTACAAGCTGGTACAACCACTCTGGAAATCAGTTTGGTGGTTTCTCCAGAAATTGGACATAGTATACCAGAGGACCCAACTATACCACTCCTGGGCATATACCCAGAAGATGCTCCAACATGTAATAAGGACACATGCTCCACTATGTTCATAGAAGCCTTATTTATAACAGCCAGAAGCTGGAAAGAACCCAGATGTCCCTCAACAGAGAAATGGATACAGAAAATGTGGTACATCTACACAATGGAGTACTACTCAGCTATTAAAAACAGTGAATTTATGAAATTCTTAGGAAAATGAATGGATCTGGAGATTATCATCCTGAGTGAGGTAACCCAATCACAAAAGAACACACATGGCATGCACTCTCTGATAAGTAGATATTAGCCCAGAAGATCGGAATACACAAAGTACAATCCACAAACCACAAGAAACTCAAGAAGAAGGAAGACCAAAGTGTGGATATTTCATTCCTTCTTAAAAGGGGGAACAAAATACCCATGGAAGGAGTTGCAGAGACAAACTATGGAGCAGAGACTGAAGGAAGGACAATCCAGAGACTGTTCCACCTGGGAATCCTTTCCATATTCAATCATCAAACCCAGATACTTTTGTGGATGCCAGCAAGTGCTGCCTAACAAGAGCCTGATATAGCTGTCTCCTGAGAGGCTCTGACAGTACTTGACTAATATAGAAGTAGAGGCTCACAGTCATCCATTGGACTGAGCATAGGGTCCCCAATGAAGGAGTTAGAGAAAGGATCCAAGGAGCTGAAGGGTTTGCAGCCCCTTAGGATAAACAACAATATGAACTAACTACTACCCTCAGAGCTCTTAGGAACTAAACCACTAACCAAAGAGTACACATGGTGGGACTAATGGCTCCAGCAGCATATTTATAGCAGAGGATGGCCTAGCCAGTCATCAATGGGAGGAGAGGCCCTTGGTCCTGTGAGGGTTCTATGCCCCAGTGTAGGGGAATGCCAGGGCCAGGAAACGGGAGAGGGTGGGTTGGTGAGTGGGGAGCGGGGAGAGGGGAGGGGGGAGCAGACAGAATGTTTTTTCTTTTTTTCAGAGGGGAAACCAGGAAATGAGATATCATATGACATGTAAATAAAGAAAATATCTAATAAAAAAGAAAAAAGAAAAAAGAAATCGGACTGAGCAAGCCACAGGGAGCAAGCCAGTAAGCAGCCTCCTCCACGGCCTCTGCATCGACTCCTGCCTCCAGGTTCCTGCCTCCAGGCTCCTGCCTCCAGGTTCCTGCCTCCAGGCTCCTGCCTCCAGGCTCCTGCCTCCAGGTTCCTGCCTCCAGGCTCCTGCCTCCAGGTTCCTGCCTCCAGGCTCCTGCCTCCAGGTTCCCTCTCTGCCCCATCCCTACGTAGGAGTGCTGGGATTGCAGACTCGCGACTGCACTGAGCCCTCATGAATTCTGGAGACTCAAACTCTAGACCTCAGGCAAAGTGCTTCACTACTGGGCCATCTTCCCAAATCCACAAGGCTCAGTTTTTAAAACTGAGCTTTACCTAGAGAGTCTCTAGACAATTTAGGTAGAATCGAGAAACTGTCTTCATGGATGTTGTGAGAAGTGGATAAACTCCAAACCAAAACACAAACCACAATACTGTTCATGCACTCACTGTGTTCTGTTCATGTCCTTTCTGAGTGGGTGGAGCCCTGCTGGTTTAAGTACCTGTCACAAATCCCACCAAGTGTTTTCGTCAGGATATGAAGTTGTTCTTTGTTTTATGACTAAACTTGCAAGGACTCTCCCACCAAAATCACTTACAGAATTCCCAGGCTTCGCTTGCATGGCTCAGACACAGCCTTTCCTAATCTACCTACAGTATCCTTTGGACGAATCAGTCTTCTTTTGCTTACATAATTCTGAGTCCACTGGTGCTAACAGCCATTCAGTCTCCTTTGCTACCCCGCTCTCATTAGTATTAAACAGCATCCAGCTATTGAAAAAAAGCAAAGCTTATCATCCTTGTGCTTGCTAGAATGTTCTGGGTGCTGAGGCACAGCGGCATGCCATTTACTCTTCACATGAACTGTCAAATGTTGAGACTTATTTCCCATGTACTTCTCAGTACTCTTCTTGTACTGCTGTCTGGAACTCTCCATGAACGGGGAGCCCAATGTTGTGCTGGGGCGGCACCCACTGCAAGGATGCTTTGTTGGGGCCAGTGGGCCTTTTGTGATGAAGGATGGGAAGCTGTGGATGTCTCCATCCCTGGCGGTTTACTGAGGGATGCTCCATGCCTGGTTCAGTCCTTAATCGAAGAAGCTTTAGTCGGAATGGCTTTTCTGTTATAAACTGGGGACTTTTACATAACTGAAGTTTAAAAATAAAATCAGCCTACTTGTTTATTTATTTTGCTTTCGTGTGTCTGTGTGATACATGGATGTGTTCTTTTGTATATTTGTACAATGCGACATCCATGGGGAAGCCAAATGTCCAGATGTCTTTCTCAGTCACTCTCTACCTTGATTTTTGAGACAGCTGAACCTAGGGCCCAGCCATTCCTTCAGGCTGGCTGGCCAGGAAGCTCTAGAGTGCCATCTGTTGCTGCCCAGTGTTGGGCTTACAGCTGTACACTTTCATGCTTAGCCTTTGTATGGGTGCTGGGGACCTGAATTGAGGTGCTAATGCATTTTCCTGAGCTGTTTCCACAGATCCACAGGTCAGACTTTGAGACGGATTTTCACATAGCCCCAAACCAGCCTTGAACACACCAGGTAGGTAAGGATGCCCCTGAACTCTTGGTTCTCATACTTCTGTCTCCCAAGTGCTGGGGTTACAGGGGTGCGCCCCCACACCTAAGTAGCTAGCTTTTCAAAAACCACACAGCAATGACTACTGTCATGGCCATCTCAAGGACACTCCTATCTGTTTACTAGCCTCCTGATTTTAGTTTCTTTGGAGGCAGAGGCCACGCGGTAAATAGCTAGGGAAGCTGTGGCAAAGCAAACTGAGCATCAGAGCCTAACATCGCCGCTCTGCTCTGGCAGCCGTGGAACCTGGGCCGGAAGCTGGCCTTGTCTCGCCTCAGCCTTTTCATCTACAGAATGAGAAAAAAAAACCCACTAATCTTCATTCTTGCACAGTAGTTGTAAGACTTCAACAGGATAATGAACACATAGCTTACCCAGTGCTTGGTAAATAGCAATAAAACACCTACCCTTGTACTTTGCTAACTGGAATGACCATGTTCCGAAGGCAAGAAAATGTAGCTGTATATTTTCTTATGAGGTTTCTGAATATTGGTGAAGTACAGAAACAAAAAGGGTTTTTATGCATTGCTTACCGAAAAGGCACGCTTGATGGAGGGCACGCTGCTGAACGCAATCACCACTGGTACAATGTCCAGGGCACTGAACTCCATGGCGGCTGTGGTAATAGACTGGGTATCGGCCGACTGACCACCGCTAAAAAATGTGGCGATTCTTCTCACATGAGCCCCTGGAAGGGTTCTCTTGAAGACATTCCTGGAGACGAACCTCATGGCTTTGCCAATCTCCCGGCTGTCGGAGGACCTCTCATAAGGAAGAGCTTTAATTTCCCTGAGCAGTTGGTCTTTCCTATAGGTATCTGAGAAACGGATGAGGTGCCTGGTGTGGGAGTCGTAGGCTAGGATGGCAATGCGGGCACCCACGGGGCAGCTGGCCTCCCTAACCTTGACATCCTTAATTAGGGAGACCATCATCCCCTTCATCCGCTCAAAGTCCTGCTCTGTGACATCCCGGGACTGGTCCAGGACAAACACTAACTCAGTTGGATGCACTGGGCACTCAGGTTTTCCTGAAAGACAAAAAAAATGCCTCCTGTCATGTAGGATGTTTGCCTACAAGCAATACATGGAAAGCAAAATCATTTTAAATGCTAACTATTCAAATATTTAAGCATTAAATAATTAATAACCCAAATATTAAAACATATAAAATATTAAATGTTTATAGCTTGAATCATTAAAATGGCTGTTCTAAAAGCTGGCTATATGCTCCTCCGGGATAAGCAGAAAAGAGAGCCAGTCTAAAATCAACATGATTTGGTATCAAACTTGTAAGTTAATTACCCAGTCCTTCTAAAATGGTAGGACCTGTTTGGAAATTTCCTTAACCCTGCAGAAGCCGGCTGGCTCAAAGGCGTGGTTGTTTGCATCTGTACTTTAATCATGTTAAAACAAATTCTTTTCACTTAATGAGGGGGAAAAAAAACAAGGAGAAAAGGACTTTCAAAAAATGGCTGTGGAGACCCCTTTTATAATTAAAAAACAAATGGAGGATAAGGGACTAAGGGATGTAGCCTTGTCAGTGGGTTGCTCATCTGGCATGTGCAAAGTCCTGGGTTTGACCCCGGCAACACATAAGACAGATATGGTAGTGTATGCCTGTACTCATACACTTGAGTGGTAGAGCCAGGAAGATCAGAAGTTCAAGATCATCCTGAACTACAGAGGTCCACAGACCAAAGGAGTGCCTCCACTGCCAGTTATCATGTGTGCTGACACCAAATCAGTTCATCTCAGCAGAGACATAATTTATTAGCCTCTGAGTCTAATTAGTGGGATGAGCAGATTTTTCAAAAATCAAAGTAATGTTAATTTTACAATTAAAAGGTGAATCCTAAATGTGGACTTGATGCCTCTAGCTTTGTGTTTGGGTTGTTTTGTATACGGTACAAAACCAGCAATGATGCTGGTATAATTTAGGGATACAGGGAAGAAAGGGTTAACAGTGCAGCCTGAAAACACAGAAAAAGTTTTAGTTTTCAAAGGAAAAAAATATACTTAAGGGCTAATTCAAAGTACAGCCTCAAACCCAAGAAGCTGTTTCCAGGATCCCAAGGGCTCCAGAGAGCTTGTACTCTCCAGATGATGGCTTCTGCTAAAGGCGGGTGGCGTCTCTACTTAGACACTAGCACCCTACCAGCTTGTCCTCTGGCCATATTAGTGAGTAAGAGTTTTTATTTTAAAGTTATTTGTAATAAATGATTATGAGATTAGGCAGATCCAAAGCCTATACTTCATAGTGGACATCTGCACGGCTAGAACAGCCACTCCACGGTAGATTTTGCAGCCTCGCTGCCAAGTACATTTTTATCCACATACCCACAAAGAAAACCTACGGAATCCACAACATAGTGAGACTAGAAAAACAATTAGCTTTACATGTGTTCTTTACTTGCACCTAGTCCCTCCTCAGCGCCTAATGTTTGCCCTCCTTTCCTGTTCACTCCTGGACATGGTACACTGCGCCCACGCATACCTTTGCTTATATACGTACGACAGGCTGTCAGGGAAAAAACGTGGTTTTCTTTCCAAGATTGTGTGACCTCATTTAATTCTGGATCAGAAGTCTGTCCACCCAGCTTGATGCAGCTTCTAGCTCCACCTCCTTTGTTTCTAATGTGCTAATCTCTCCCTACCACTGGGTCACAGGGCTACTGCTCTCTGTAGCTTTCTAGAGAATGCCTAAGTCTCCTCTGTTCCACAGCTCTGCATTACACTTAAAAAAACTGTGGCTCCTTTAGTCCTGACTTCAAGTTCGCTGCTTCAGGGAAAAGCCCTGGTCCAAAAAGTATCCACCCCTGTTCCTGACATTATTCCATCCCATTAAGGTACAGCCTATGCTTTATCTCAGATTCTTAATTCTTCCATTTGTCTCCATCTGGACTCTCTGTGAGAAATGAAATGTGTAATGGATCTTGTCTGCTGTTAGTCTCGTCCCCAGGTCAGACGAAAGACTAGATCACAGGAGGTTTTCAATAAATCCTTATTAAAGGACTGAGTTAGCAGAGGGTAAAGGCTGGTGAGTTTATGTAAGGGGATGTGTGTGTATGTCTCTCTCTCTCCCTCCCTCTCTCTCTCTCTCCCTCCCTCTCTCCCTCTCTCTCTCCCTCCCTCTCTCCTTCTCTCTCTCCCTCCCTCTCTCCCTCCCTCTCTCCCTCCCTCTCTCCCTCTCTCTCTCCCTCTCTCTCTCCCTCTCTCTCCCTCTCTATCCCTCTCTCTCTCTCTCTCTTTCTCTCTCTCTCTCTCCTTCTCTCCCTCTGTGTGTGTGTGTGTGTGTGTGTGTGTGTGTGTGTGTGTATGTGTATCCCTGTGTCTATATCAGGCTGACACCAATGTATTATATAATAAGCATTGGTAAAATACATAAAAAAAATTAGGCTAAAAGCCACCAAGGCAGGTTGGCAATTAGCATTAAGCATGAGCTACAAAGTCTCGGCACCCTCACCAACGCACATCTCTCTTACTTGTCATCTGATCCTATTCTCATTCTGCCCTCTGCATTCTAATCACTGAACTACAGAGAAGACATGACAGAGGTGGGGGAAGAGAAAGGGAGAGAGGTGGAATGGGAAAAGAGATTTGGAGAGGATAGAGGGGAGATGAGAGAAAGAGAGGGGAGGAGGGAGAAAAGATACTTTTAAAACATCAGGTAGATGAATGGTGCATGTCATTAGCATGTCATTAGCATATGCTTCACAACCAAAGGGCTTCCAGTGGAAAATGGTAGTAAAACTCAGCTATAGCTTCTTAGAGGCCAGGAGTCTGCTCTGCGTGTGAGCAAAGGCCGTCCAGGTCCAATTTCTATCATCTCCATGCTTGATCTCGTCTTCCAGATGGAACACACCCTGGAGCTTGAGTAAAGCATGCTGTAAACGAAAATCACTCACCATGTCTGCCAGCTGGGGAGGAAGAACAAAAGAGACAGGGTTATTACTTGGTAGGACACCAGGGTTCTCAACCACTCAGGAAAATCAGAGCAGTGAGGCCATGTCCACTCAATACTCAAGGCAACAGACAGTCTAGAGAAAACACAGACTGTGGCCTGCATCCTGGAACAGAGGGGTTCCATCCAGAGCGAAGGGTTGGGGGAAGAGGGGCGACACATAGCCATAAATCAGCACCCTGCAGCCAGCTGTGGGACATGGAGACCCTCTGTCTGAGAGGGATCATGGTGTTGCAGGAGCTGAGCTCAATTTGGGAAGTTAGAGGGTCCTGACCCCTCTTTATAACTTCTTACATATCTATAGATGTCAACTATATGCACATACATGCATGCATGCACATATATACACATGCATGCGCATAAACATCATACTGTGTGTTTGGCTATTTGATGGTTTCCTTGTGAAGAGGCATAGAGGACGATGGCGACAAAGCCCAGGGCCTGTGTCACTTTCTCATGATTAGCTAAAGACTGTACCACTGTGTGACAGCCCCAAAGGCCCGAATCTTATTTTTACTTTTTTTTCTCCAGTGCTGGGGATTGAACCCAGGCTCTTGCCTAAGCTAGGCAAGGGATCCACCAGTGACCTATATCCTAAGCCTTAGTATGTACACATATATGCAGATATATATATGCATATATGTATGTACATATAAAATTGTGTATATATCTATGTAAGTGTGTCTATATGTACATATGATATATGCCTGAATGGGTTGAGTTTCTCTTATCTGAAAGACTGGGGCTGCTAGTATTACTGATTTCAGATTTTTTTCAGTTGGGATATTTATATATATACATAATGAGGTCTCCTGGGGACAGATGGAGTCTATAAACTGAAGGTGAGAATCCATACACTGTATTTAGTGTGCCCATATTTTGGCTGCAGCTTGTCACATGGAGGTCAGATGTGACCTTTTCCACATGTAACATTATGTAAGCAATCAAAATGTTTGGGCATCTGGGAAGGGTCCCCCTGCGAATGAACATATTTGTGTATCATATAATTAAAAGTGATAGATGTACTCTGGAAGAAATAAACATTGGCTGAACCACACTGCATAGTCACAAGCCACGGGTAACAGTTTACATTTCTAATAATTCAATGCAAAATTTAGCTTTTCAGTGATACTCTTTACCTTTGTATCCAAAGCCACATGCGACTGGCAACTAGGCTACTGAATGGTGCGGGGGACATCTCCACCATGGCACTATCCTATTGGGCAGTGCTTCTTCAGGCCACTAATTTGCAGAGGTCCCTTCCCCTGCAAGACCAGGTCTGGAAGAAGCCCTGACTATATCCACATGGCTGTGTGCCTTTATAAAATAAAAGTTATTAACTCCTTTTGTGTTCTAATTCATACTTCTGAAACAATTTTGTGTACTTTGGATCAGATGTCCTAGGTGGAACCCTCACATTTTGAAGGACCAGTTCCCACTCTTAGTTCTAACACACATCATTACTAGTCACTTGGCTCACCTGTCAGGTAGAAACATACTGTGCTAATTCAACCTCAAAATGGCCTATCTCTATGGGCTCAAGGTATAGGTGTGGATTCCCACCTGTGTTCCTTTCTGCTATGGGAAAGGCAAAGTCCCGAGCAGCTTGACTCAGTGGCTTCTAGAACTATTAAAATTCTGAATCTCTGGGCCTGGACAGATATCTCAGTGATCAAGAGCCCTTGGCACTTTTAGAGAGGACTTGGGTTTGATTTCCAGCTACACAGTAGCTTGCAACCATCTGTAATCCAGTCTAAGGGATCTGATGTCCTCTTCTGGCTTCCATAGGCATGTGTTGCAATACACCAAGGAGCATACACACATATGCATATATAAAACAAATAGTGGTTTGTTTTTAAGTTCTGTGTCTCTAGGAGTAACACCCTCTATGGAAACGGGCTCTGATTTATCTGGGTTTTCTCCCAAAAATGCCTTAAGGAAAAAAAAAATTTTTTTTCGAGACAGGGTTTCTCTGTGTAGCCCTGGCTGTCCTGGAGCTCACTCTGTAGACCAGGCTGGCCTCGAACTCAGAAATCCGCCTGCCTCTGCCTCCCAAGTGCTGGGATTAAAGGTGTGCGCCACCACCGCCCAGCTTGAAGAAACTTTTAACTCTTCCTTTCAATTGCTGTATTTACTCAGGAAGTATTATACATATTTAAACCAATATTCATCACAATGTAGGTGCATGTAAATACCGAATTATAACATCAGTTGATATTTACAACACTAAGGGTTATGCCCTGTTATGAGGGTCTTAAATTCAGAAGCGCTTTTGCCAAATCTGAATATCTTTTTGATTTTTCCATTCTTTGAGAGAGAGAAAATTATAGGCAGAATAAGTGTTACTATAAATTTTCCAGTCAATCATTCCAGGAAAAGAGCAATAGAGCACAAAGCAAACACATTAACACAGCCGCCTCTTGCCACTGCTGAGCCGGGGCTCCCACCCACCCGGCCACATTAACACAGCCGCCTCTTGCCACTGCCGACCTCAGTCCTGTGGTTACTGTCTGACACTAACAATCCTCTCAAACTCGGCTGATCTGACCATCAGGCGTGTTCTGACCCCCGTTTGCCCCAGGTTGAAAGCCTACAGTGTACATGACTAAACCACACTGGGAACAGGTCCCAACACGCACACACTCTGGCACCAGAGAGGCAGAAGTGATCTACTAGGCACCCTCACCTCTCCACAGACTCAAAATTTACTCACGGCATCTCTAATGTTGGCAAACTGCTTCTGCTCTGAGAGCGCATTTGGCTAACTTCCTTCTAAAAAGCGAATAGGCTGGGTGTAGGGTAAGGGGGATTGTTTTCAGCAGGGTACTTACGACTGTGGTCCTGCACATACTGAATGAGGTCACATGTCTGCAGTTCAAAAATAAAACATGGAGAATGAACCACATCTCTGGGTCATGAAGTTTATAAACAAAGTTAACAGCATGCTCAGAGCGCCCTGATGCAATAGGAGATACATACGGAAAATGAAGCCAGTCCTTGGGCCCCTTTCATGCCCTAGGGAAGGAAATAAGCAAAATCTGTTTTATGGCCAGATGTATCCCCACACTTCCCTGGAACCCTTTGCAAAGAGTTTACTTCTCTGAAGTTAATGGGAACAAAGAACACAGGTAGGACACATACTGCCTTGTGAAAGAGGGCATTGGGAGTGTGCACACAAACCTTCAAGGCCACTTTTCTCCAATCCTGGCAAAAATGCCGAGAACCTGATGGAGCTGCCCACCTGACGGAGGCCCACAGAGCCCTGGAGCTTGCCACTAGCAAAGGGTGAGCCATCTGTCCCCAGCTGCCTCTCAAGTCTTGGAAGCTTCCACCTGACATTACATCTGCACTGTGGTACAGCAGCTAAAGATGATCCTAGATCATTCCTATCCACGGCTGATGAACAAAGGGGTCAGCTCAGCCTCACACACCTGAGGAGCTCACTCAGCATCCTTCCCCACATGAATGAGTACACACACCTGTGTGTGTCTGGGTGGGGAGGGGTCAGGGAGTGGCAAGAACAAAGCTGACTTAACATTTATTTTCAGTCCCATCGTAGAACAGGAAGAGTCTTGGCTTCTCTCAAACAGAAACATTGAAAGAAAAATGCAGTGGTGCCTGCCACACACAATGTCCAGATATGTTCCACAGGAACACAACTTGAATCACACACACTGCTCATCATTTCACACACCTGTGTGCACCCTCACACACACACACACACGCGCGCACACACACACACACACACACACGTGTACACACCTGAAAAGTGGCAGGCCCATGCCCTGAACTCTAAAGTGTAAAGATCTTACAGGACATATTCCCACTTACCTTTCGTCCAGGGGGTCCTGGTTCCCCGGGGGATCCTGGCTCTCCTGGAATCCCAGCAGATACCTCAAAGTAGAATTAAGTCACCTTAAAACCATATTTTATATATGTGTGAATGGTTTAAATTCAAATTTAAAATATTGACACTATTTCAAAAGTAGAAATACCAAAGCAAAAAAAAAATCCATTTTCATTTTAGAAAATTGATAGATTTCTAAAATACATGAAGGGACAACAATCAATTTGTTCTTAAAATATTACTTGCTAATTTTTTCTGCTACTTTTCTTGTTCTTTTGGTATTAAGATGTCTTTTTAAAAAATGATATATACCATACTTTTTGCTAATGCCTCTATTTTGGTTTTGTTTCTTTTATAAAAGTTCTTCCTATATGGCTGTGACTGGCCTCCAATCCATAATCCTCCTGCCTCTGCTTCCCAAATTCTGGAATGACAGGTATGTACTACCATGCTTGTATCCCTGCTACCTTTTAATATATATATATATATATATATACACACACATATATACATATGTACATATGTATATATATATTTCTATAACTAAATATTCTTATACACAAAGTAACTTTTCATGGTATTTCATGGCTATGTGGATATAACATGATTTATTCAATTGGCTCCTTGCTGTTGGCATTTAAGTTTGATGTTGCTGACAAACAATGCTATTATGACATAAATATATACATATACATATTTGTATGTATGTACATATGTATATATTTGTATGTATGTACATATATATGTATATATACACAATTCTGATTATTAGTGAGAATTACTAAGACTAGAATTCTGAATTTTGTTGGATCAAGGCAGAGTGGTTTTCTTAAGAACATGAAGGTAATTAAATTGAAAAAACCACACACACACAAAATTGTGATCACATGCTAGACCACAAAATGAGCAACAACAAAACAGTCAATGGCTGGCTGGAAATCTCTGTAACGGAAAGGGCATAATGGCGATAGTAATATAAGAACAACAGCTGTCTTCTTTACTGTGTGTAAGAAATTTTTCTATGCACATTTAACAATACAGCTTGTCCTAGAAAAGCTAGAATTTGGGGTTGTTTATGCATTTTTTAAAGGTTTATTTATTATTATATCTAAGTACACTGCAGCTGTTTTCAGACACCCCAGAAGAGATCACATCTTATTACAGATGGTTGTGAGCCACCATGTGGTTGCTGGGATTTGAACTCGGGACCTTCAGAAAAACAGTCAGTGCTCGTAACCATTGAGCCATCTCTCCAGCCTGCATTTGTTATTTAAGAAACAACATTGTTTTCATTATTCAAAATGCCACGGGAGAGGAGGGCTATAGAGATGATTTGGTGGTTAAAATCACATCTTACTTTCCCACAGGACCCAAATTTGGTCCCTAACACCCATGTCAAGAGGTTCACACCTGTAACTCAAGCTCTAGGAGACCCAGCTCCCTATCCTGGACTCTGTAGGCACTTGCATTCATATGCACATACCCACAGACAGACAGACAGACACAGACATACACACACAAACACACATATACACATACACACATACATACATTTTTTAATGCTACAGGATTTATAACCTTTACAGTAATAAATGAAGTTATCTAAAAATTAATTTATAAGAACACCACCTATAGAGAAGTTAATAATCATTAATATTCTTCCAGTGCCCAAATCACATTGACAGTATTAAAAAACGTAACTTAATGACCTCACTTTATTCAAAAGTTATGTTTACCTTCAAGAAAAAGAAAAGGAGACAAGTCTGCCCCTTTCTAATATTTTAATAATAGATTTTAAAGTAAAAATCAATAGTACAAGAAAAAGAAGGGAGTCTGAATGTTTTGGACCCTGGAAAGCAGCTGTTTAGGTGTTATGTTGAGATGACCTGGCAAAGCTGAGGAGTCTGAGCCCTGAGCTAGCAGCAGGGAAATCCAAGAACCAGTGTGTGTAGTATCATACATTCCCAGAAAGCTCAGGTTTTGTCAGGGCCAGATGCCTCCAGAAGCAGAGGTGAAGAGGCTAAATACGGAGGACTAGTGGAGAAAATGTCACCATGTAGTTGGATACACTTTTCCCCACTAGCAAAACGCAAAGGTAAATCAGGAGTAGGACTCTCGGCAGAGCTGAAGACAAATATTACCACACTGAACTGGGAGACCAAGTGGAAATATGAACCTGAGCTTCCAGCTCTCATTGCCTGTGTATTCTCAACTGGCATCAGAATCCGTACTCTCTAAAAAAGGGTAGAAGGAGTTTTCAGAGGGAAATCTAATTCAAAGAAGATAGACTACCAATAGTGAAGGGTTGTTAAGCATAGGTCCAGCAGACTGAGTCAGGGAAATTCATATCTGGCAAATTGATCCTGACTTCAGGGTTTCCTATTAGACTTTTTGTACTCAATTCTCAATGTGAATGCACTGCTCATTCTTGAGATACATAAGAGATGAACATCAAGACAGAAGGAAAACCTGGAGGAAACTGACCATGTTGAACAAAGAGGACCTAAAAATATCCACTTATATCCTCAGAGAGATGAGATGCTTCAGTCATGAAACAAGAACAGTATACTACAGAAAAAGAACAGTCAGACTTCAGCAACCAGCTCTTCAAAGGTAAAGTATGGGACAGAAGTTAAAAATAAAATCAAGATACCTTTCCAGAAAGGAGAACATCAAAGAGAGGTTGTACCTATAAAATAAATACCATACGAAGTAAACTCAGGGACTCTTATCATTATACCAAATGATAGATATTTCAAATATACAGAGTAGAGAGCTCGGCTGGGGAAGGTCAAAAGTTAACAAAATAACAAGCATTTCCTAGAACAAAAGAGGACCTATTTTCAGGGTAAAGGGACCTGCTAATTCTCAGGAAAGTGGGAAAAAAATGGACCGCATGCCAGTAACAAAATCCATGGAAGATTTCAGAGGTGATCCAATGGGTTTCAGAGAGAAAACACTAGTTTATAGAAATCTGAACAGCCTTGGACTTACCAAAGCAACAAAAGCCGCCAGAAATAATGGAAAACATAAAAAATTCCAAAGAAGTAATTCCAACCCAGAGCTGTACACTCGCCATGCTGTTGACACATCTGGAGGCAATAGAAGTCATTTTCAGATGGTCACTGTATCATCAAACCTCCCAGGCGCCTGTCTCCTCCTATCAGCTTGTTAGGGTTTCCCCTTGCACCGGCTTATGTTCTGAACCCTTGGTGTCCAGATGCTGGCCCTATCTGGGATCTCTTGAAGCTTAGGAAGTGGAGCTTAGCTGGAGGAGTAACTCACCCAAAGATATGCAGACTGTCCCCAGTCTGCTCCCCACCATTATGGTGTTCTGCCCATGAGCCCCAAAGCATGAACCCAAATGACCATAGACTAAATCCTCAGATACTGAGAGCCAAAAATAATCCCTTTTTTTTCTCTTTAGTGTGTTTGTATCAAATACTTTACCGCAGTGATAAGAATATTAATGAATACAAGGTTCCTGGCAGAGTTTTCCAAGATGGGAAAGAAGTGTGGGAGGAATAGAGGAGACCTCACAGCCAGATAGATGCACTGTCCCTGCAGAACAGTATCTATTGGATACCAGGCAACAGGGAAAACAGATAGGGCTGCTCACGACCTGCCTGTTGCATATGCAAATGTCTTCAGAGAGCACAAACAGACTTTCAATTCCAAGACAACCTCCTGGGATGAGTGAAGCTTTCAAAGACCAGAAAGCAGGAAGAAGGCGGAGAACAGAGTGGGCTCCACTTTTGGTTTTGTGCTGTGTGTGTGTGTGGGGGGGTGGTGGTGAGGATAAGTCAGACAAGTGCTCTACCGTGAGCCATGGCCACAGCCTGGCTTGGCCTTTATAAATTTACTTTTTAAGGTGAAAGATAAAAGCTATTTTAAATAAGAAAATGTAAGATGCTGCCTGACTCTTTCAGCAGAAGTGCCTATTGGGAGAAGTTTTGCCACCCTACATGACAGTGTATGGAGACATAGCTGGTTACTCTGATTAGGGAAGGAGGCCGGGTAGTACTGGGATCCAGTGGAGGCTCCACGGATGCACTTAAACGCTCTACACCCACGGGCAGCCTCCCCATGAAGCTCTCCAGCTCCAGATGGCCAGAGTCCCACATCCCTGCTTGAAACCTGTTCAAAGATTTTGGCTTTTTTAGTTCTTTTTAAAAATATACATACAAATATACATATATGCACAGCTAAAACAGGTTTACAGATTTTAAAGTCTATAACTCAGTGAACTCAAGCTAAGAATAGAATAATTCCAAGAGACCTGAAAAGACATTCATAATTTAAGGCTAAATCTTTCCAGAAAAAACAGCTGCTCTTCCAGGGGAAAACCTGGACATTTTCAGTGTTTAAACTTCAATTTCAAATCCAAATATTACTCATGTCAAGGAGGGGGATGGAGCAGTTAGAGGGCGAGAAATCAGTAAGTTACAACAGTCCAACATAGAGAAGAACAAAGAAGGAACTAAAACGCATCCCCAGAGGCCAAGACACCAGCCCACATGTCTCCTATCGGTTAAGTATATAATGCGTGTTACTGATGCATGTTACTATCGTAGGGAGGGCCCCGACAAATGGCTGAACTTGTTAGCATGCTGCTGATGTTCAAGTTAAACCGCTCCATTAACAAGCCAAGGGAAATGATCCAGAGATGTCTCAATGCAGATGACATCTGGATTAACTTGAAAGCCTTTCCCAATTATTTTCCTAATTATATTCATCTTCGTCATTGCTGAGGGTAAAATGATAAAGGATTGTCATCTGAAGATACATACAAGAGTTACAGCTGGAAGCAGCCCCCTTGGGAGCAGCAGGGGGAGGGGACGCTCCTTGTTGTGAAGCCTTACAACCTCCAGACGTGAGCCCTACACAGAAAGTTCTGACTTCAGCTTATAGAGAAAAACTAGATCACAGCAAAATTCACGATGAAGACACACCTCAAGCTGCCTCAAGTACATGTTTTCCTATAAGGTTTTCTTTTCTTTTATTTTTCTAAGATCTTGTTCATTGACAGGGTCATAGATCAGTTTTTCCAGTCAAGGTTATTTAGAAGGGGAAGAGGCAACGACTTTTGAGAAACAGTTGTCTTAAGCGTGTCCCACCACAATAAAATCTCATTTATGCACAATCTCAAGTGTACAGTCAACAAATGCAAACATTCCCTCCTTTCTTCTATCCTCCTGTTGTTTGAGACATGGGCTCACTTTGTAGCTCAGGCTAGTCTTGAACTTGAGATTCTTCTGTCTACGTCTTCCTGACACTGGTAAAAGGAATACACTGCCACATTGTTAACCATCTGTAAGCCAAGGTGAGCTGACGCCTATGACATGTGCTGAAGAGTTGTGTTTAAGTGACATAAAGCGTTAAGCGATACTTGATTCTCCCATACACTAATAAAGATGCATTCAGTTTAACATCCAGACGTCTCACAAAGCTCAGGGGAAACCTGGTAAGTGAGACACCTTATTAAAAGTAGCTCAACAAAAGTTTTGAGAATCAAAGCAAGATGTTAGTGGATATCAGTTTTCACAAAGTTTTCTAGGAAGACTGGATAAACTGATTATAACTTGTCAATACAAAAACCTTCTTTGGATTACAAAAATTCCTTTTAAAAAACTTAACTTCCAAAGGTTAAGAAAGGTATACTGGCAACAGAATGGGCAAATGTGTTCACTAAAACAGTTCTTTGTCTTCTTGGTGGCCTTGGGAGATGAGAGTGCAGTAATGCCTGGGGCTTGCCAGCCAACCAGTCTAGTTGAAGAGGTAGGTATCAGGTTCAGTGAGAGACCCTGTCTTAGACACTAAGATGGAAGTGACAAAGAGATGGCTCAGCACTGAAGAACACTTGCTGCTCTTGCCTGGGACTTGGATTTGGTTCCTGAACAGCCATATGGTAGCTCATGACTGTGACCCACTTGTAACTCAAGTTCTAGGAGATTTGATACCCTCTTTTGGTTTCTGTGGGCAACAGGCATTCACAAGTACACTTTGATACATGCGGGCAAACACTCCATACAATGTTTTTTTTTTTTTTATTAAATAGTAACAAAAAGATGGCAAGTGATTGAAGAAGACACTTAACATTGGTATCTGATCTGTTTGTATACACATAGACATGAACATACACCAGGCAGGTGTGTACACACACATCACGCACATGAACATAATCAATCAACTAGTCTCTTTCCCTCCTCTTCCACACAGACATATCCACATGCTCATGAGCTGAAGTTATCCTCTGGATAGCTTACCGTTTTGCCTCTGGCTCCCTTGGGACCAGCCTCTCCTGGATCACCAGGGTCCCCAGTATCACCCTAAATGAATACATTAAAATTAAAATCATTATTGAAGTCAAATACACATGTTACAGAGGCATATCTGTTTGTAAATTGATTCCGATGTAAAGTCTTATACATTTTGTCTTTTAACTAAAACAAAGCCTGTGTTGCTCTCTCTCCAGCACACTCCGTCATCCACTGGCTCATGGTTTAGTCCTCCAGACCAGAACTCAGGCTCCACGGAGAACCAAGGACTCCCCCTTTTTTTTTTTTTTTTTTTTTTTTGGTCTTCTGACCTTATTGCAGGGCCTAACACTGAGTTCAGTAAAACTTGCCAGAGAAATGGAAGGCACTGAGGTAGAGATTAGCATTGTTGACTTGTGACCTGACAGGTGGTTTTTCTAAATATCCTTATAGATATTTAGAAAATATCTATAAAGGGCGGGGGGTGGGGGGCGGAATTAAGTCAGGCTAAATCTTACCATCTGGGTTTATTTTCTCGACATTTTACTTTTCTTTAAGCTGATAGTTCTCAACCTGTGGGTCATGAACCCCTTTGGGGATGGAACAACCCTTTCACAGGGTCAAGTAAGACCACCAGAAAACACAGATATTTACATTTTGATTCATACCAATAGAAAAATTACAGTTATGAAGTAGCCATGAAAATAATTTTATGGTTGTAGAACAGTATTAAAGGGTCACAGCATTAGGAAGATCGAGAACCACCACTTACACTATGATAAAAATAAAGGAAGGAGCGTGTTTGAGGTGAAAACTTTTTAAGGATTATTTTATTTCCTTTACCTATAAAAAAAGAGCTTGAAATAGTTTAAAAGTTCTTACTCCTAAACTAACAGATCATATTAAAGCTTGGGGAGGGCAACCTGTTTCTTTCCTATGCTACCCCATGCTAAGGAAGAATATTTGTTTCTCATTTAACTGTCCTAAGGTACATCCCCTGGGTCTGGAGCAATCCTGACTCTCTCAAGACTGTGAAGTGCACATACCTTCTGTCCACTCTCTCCAGGGAATCCTTCTTGCCCCTGCCATCAACAACAGAGGAAATCAATACATACACACTTGGCTCAAAGAAATTCATGTTGACTTTCATTTTATCATCTTCCTTGTTTAGCTTTAACACTGCATCAAGAAAGGGTGACCCCACTGGAAGCTAGACAGCAACCCTCAGAGGAACAAATTCCAGTTTCTAAATTCAGTTACTCATGGGCTACACATACAGGCTGGCAACCTAAGACGAGAGCTAGGAAGTACTGAAGGAGAAAGGGAGGGGGTAATTCTAAAGGGCCTGTGTTTTATCTGAGTGTATGTCACAGAAGAGAGGGCCACTTGGCCATGTGTCTCTGAGTGACAAGTGACCTTTCTCAGATGGGTTTCAATGGAGAAATTTAAAAAGTTGAAACAGAGTCCAGACTTGATTATTCATCTTAAGGTCCTTTATTTACGTTACTTTGATCAAAGACTCATTGAAGAGGTTTCCTACCCTCACCTGATGAGAAATGTCTATTTAAAATAAACCATCTTTTCTTTCTGTATCAATGTGTGTGGTGTGGTGTATGAGTGTGTGTGTGTGTGTGTGTGTGTGTGTGTGTGTGTGTGTGTGTGTGTGTATGGGTGGCAGTAGAGTCCAGAGGAGGATAGCATGTGTCTTCTCTAACACACCCGCCATCTTAGTTTTTGAGACCAGGTCCTTCATAGAACCTGGAACTCAGCATTTTGGCTAGGCTAGCCATGAGCTCCCAGGACCCAGCCATCTCTACCCTACCCTGCCAAGCTGCGGTTAAAAGCCTCACACTATGTCTAGCATTTACATGAGTGCTGGGGATTTGAATTCAGGTCCTCTTGTTTTTGTGGAAAATACTCTTTCTTACTGAGCTATCCCTCAGCCCCTAAACTGTATTTTCTTTCAACTTTTTAAAGCTTTTGATGAACACCAATGACCAGTGTTAAGGGCACACTTTGAATTTGCACATATAGATTCCATCAACCAAACCCTTGTTCTTCTCACTTCTCAAATTCTAATTATCACTCATCTACAAAAAAAAGGAAGCTTTATTCTGATGTAAAAAAAAAAATACTTAAACACAAAAAATTCAAAAGGCAAAAAGAAAAATTACCCAAACCTTCCTACCTGTAGTGGTAACACATCCCCTGTCCTACTTAATGTCCAGCTTTGTAAAAAATGCATTTTAAGCATGATGGGGCAAAAGTTCTTCTAAGTATATTCTGAGTTTATACTTTAAATTTCTATGTACAAATTTTAAGCAGAGGTGTGGGAAGATGGCTCCATGCATTGAGTGTTCAGTCTGGGAGCAGGGCAGTCTGATCCCTGGCAGCCTGGCACCATTGGATAGAGGCAGGATGATCCCAGGGGATCAGTGGCCAGCCAGCCCAGCCCATCAGAGAGCTCCATGCTTGATGAGAGACCCTGGCTCAAAAGACAAGGTGGAACAGGATAAAGGAGGACCCCCACTCCATGTTAACCTCTGGCCTCCATATGCACATATGCGGGCTCATGCACTCCCCATGTTCACACACATTAATATAACAAACTTTGTATGTATTTGATTTATAGAGTCTAACATGCAATGTCATAGGCTATTTAATATTTCCTTTTCTGTGGGATATTAATGTTTTTAGTTATCCTATATTCTGTTGGACATTACCAAACACCTCATTTTTTTAATTCTTAAAAATCTTTAGCAAGTTAGCCTTTTCCTCCCGATACCATCTTGGACCATCTCCTGTGGGACTCCATAGTGGTCCACTGGTCCCTTCTACTCTTCCTGAACTGACTAATCCATATTGCTCAGATCGGTACGATGGATCTCTAACTTTGTTTGTTTGTTTGTTTGTTTCAGAAAAAAAAATCTTTTGATTTTCTGATTTTTGATAATTGGGTATTTTTCATGATGATTGTGTGTACATGTATAAACATGGGTTGTATGGGTTTGTGCATGCACATGTGTGTATGTGCATGTAAACAAAGGCAGAGAACAACCTTTGGTGTTAGTCTTCAGATGTCTTACACCTTTATTTTGAGACAGGGACGCTGGCTGGCCTAGAACTTTACCAAGTAGGTCTGACTAATTGACCAGGAGATCCCGAAGTTCATCTGACTCTGCTTCGCTTCTCAGCAGCAGTGGGATTACAAATGGCCACTACTGCATCCAGCTATTTACATGGATTCTAGGGACCAAATTCAAGCAACCGTGCTTGCAAGGCAAGTGTTTCACTTACTTAACCATCTTCCTAGCCACTTAGGATATTGTTTTGTTTGTTAGTATGGAATAGAGTTTATTCAGGGCATGGGGAGAGGAGTTAAGAGGGTAGTAGAGGCAGAGAAAGGCAGAGAGAGGGAGAAAGTAGAGAAGTAGAGGACGGGGCCACAACCATGTGGAGAGAGGGGGAGCAAGAGAGCAAGAGGCAAGAGCCCTATGATGATACTTTAAAGCAGCTTTATTAGCATATCACTGGGCTTCAGTCAACTTACTTATTTTCAAGCACTCACATATCCAGTAATGTGATAATCATTCATTTTTATTTTTAAGATACTGTTTGGACAAATGCATTAAGAAAAATGCTATTAAAAGTTCTCACCAATAGCTGAAGAAGTCATAACAATAGAAGACAAAATGTGGACAGCTCCTAAGTGGAGTTACACACAGAACTGCTAAGATTAGGGGCAGTTCAAGCTGGAACATGCCAGGCTCCACCCACCCTTCACAGAAAAGCACAGACGATTAGTTTTCAACTTTCAATTCTCACCTGCTCCTGGAACCCTGGCACGACTTTCTACTATACAGCTCATAGGACATCAATAAGTGAACTATTAAAATGGATTTTTGAATTGTACCAGACTGCTTTATACATTGCCTTCTTTCTCTTAATGGGCCAAAGAAGCAAACAAAAGCCAATGGAATAGGTCCAGCGTCAGTGGGCACAACTTACCTTTGTCCCTTTGCGGCCAATGCTACCATATCCCGGACTGCCATCGTCACCCTGCAAGCAAAGCAGCTAATCACACGCATCCAGATGATAGGGAGAGGTGGGCTTATTTACAGGACATGAGGGATAGATTTTGGAGTCTATCAGGAACCACTAGGAAGCAGGGTCCTCTAGAAGGATGGGTACCGGGGACACTGGTGAGGGCACAGAAAGCCCCTGTACAAGAGACATGACAATTACAGCTACTCATCTATGTGATATTATGAAAAATCAAGAGAGGATGCTGGATGTGCGTTCATCATTCAGTAAAAGCAGGCAGCATTATTAATCAACTCTTCAGAGACCATCTGTATGTTAATACTTCAACTCTAATCTATTTTTAGTTCATTGAACAAACAAGTCCTGCAAATTGCATGTTTGTTAGAAGCCCTAGGTAAAAGGGGGATGATTCCTGATAAAGGTGGAATGATTTCTGATAAAGAGGTCCTGCAGATCAGAGGAGGCCCTGGGGGGATGCTACAGAGAAAGAGCTTAGTCTGTTTTACCATCTCAAGAGCATCATGTCCATGATGTCTGCTGCCTTGGAAACACTGGCCAAGGGAACAATTACAAATGACTGCGATGCCTCTCTCAATTACAGCTAGGACACAATAAAGCTAGATAGAGATGGGAGTCTTTAAAGCTCCTCTGGGCATTCCCCAGAGATGCAATGCAGACGTCTATTTGCTATGATGTGAGTATTGTCAGCCCGTAGGTCGTGTGTTTGAACACTTGGTCTCCGGCTGGTGGTACTTCTGGGCAGGGTTGTGGAACCTGCACAGGGTGGAGCCATGGAGTAGGAGCAGACCTTGAGGTTTTATAGTCCAGCCCACTTCCTGCTCATTCTCTGCTGCCTGGCTGCAGATGCCATGCGACCAGGGGCACATGCCACTGCCTATTTGCCTTCCCTTGCCACGATGGATCGTACTCCCTTGAGCCCTAAGCCAACATAAAGCTTTCCGTCACTTTTACTTCTTGTCAGGCATTTGGCCCGAGCACAGAGAAAAAGAACTGATATACTACTGGAGTGAAAGGTTCCAAAGAACAGATCAAAAGTGAAGACAGACCCACCTGCAGGCCCCGAGGACCTGGAAAGCCAGCTGCTCCCTTTTCTCCCAGGTCTCCAGGTTCTCCCTGTCCAACAGAGCAATGAGACAGGCCCTAAGTTGGTTGCTTTGTTTATCTGAGACAGGGTCTCGCTCTAGTCCCAGATTGGCTCTGGCTCTGTGGAAGTCCTCCCTCCCTGGCCTCTCAGCGGTAGGACTGCAGGTATGAGCCACCACATCCAACTTTCATTACGTTGTTTGGGTAAGGGAAAATCAGAAATGATGGCTGCAGGCACTATTTAACTAAGTCCAATGTGCCGCAGCAATGGGTTTGTATCCAGGCTTGCATATACTGTACAAATGATGTTGGCTGTCCAAAGGGACATTCAACCATCCATCTATCAGCCCAGTCTTGGCAGGTTGGATTTATTATTGAGGGGAGTTCACTGTCTCAGCCACTCAGTGCCTTGACAATGCCCCCATCTTGATCTAGGAAGGAATATCTCTGTTAAAAATATCAACAAAGTTGTTTCTCATGGTGACCTGTGCAAACCACCTAGCTCTGAGGATGGCAGATGTATCAGGCTAGAGACCTGAGGGTAGATCAGTCCAGGAAGGTCTCTGACAAGGAGAGCACGTCCCATGGCTTCTGCGCTGATCTCAGCAGTGCCTTGGGGGAACCTCGGCTACTTGGGAAAATGAACACGGCCTTTGGAAGAAGGGAGAACTCCCTTTTTAAGAAATTAAAACATTTAATTTGAGACAGCTTTAGAGGTGCAGAACGGTTGCAGAGAGAGACAGAGTCCTCGGCACCCCACATGTTTTCCCTCCCCCATGGCTGACCTGTTAATTGCAGGTCATTCATGCTCAGCAAGACAACCAACCAATAGGAATTCATGATCATCATCACCAAAACCAGTTCTTTGGTCCCTTGTTTTTACCTAGTATGTGTTGTTGGTTGCAGGTCCCCGGGAGTTTACTCAATGGGATGTCACCATAGATTCTTCCAGACTGGGTGACTTGTCAGACTTGTGTTTCTGAATGACCTTGATAGCTCTCAGGAGCACCGATCAGGTATTTTGTGGGATCTCTCCCCACTCCTCCCTCCATGCTTTTCGAAACCATCGCTTGGTCTCAAGGAGAGACTCAAGGCAGATATCCTTTCCTCTCCTTTACATGAAGAATTCCTTGACTGAGTGGATGGCTACTCTGTGTCCCTGTCTCTGCCCGGACATGTGCCCAGTGCTTCTTTCCTTTCTCCTCTCCAGGGCTGCCCTGTTGGGTCTAATCTTTGGAACCTGTCAGCCACCAGATGTGGTGGCTCTTGCCTGCCTCCCTGCCTGGATTTTTCTGTACCCTTTTCCATCTCCCTTTCTTTTCCTTTAAAAGTCCTTTTAACCTGAACGATTCAGAAGCCCAAGTCTCCATGCAAGCCCAGCCCTTGCCTCTGATCCCAGAGCAGTTTCCCTTCGTTCTTCCACTCACTCCCTCTTCCTCACAGCCATCTGCCTGTGTGGCAGGGTCAGCAGTCACACTGGAATCCCTGGGTCATCTAGCCCTTCCCCTCTGCCTCCGTTCTCTGAGAGAAGAGCTTTATGGAACCACCACACGACAAGTTTCCATCCTGTTGACTCCTCCACTCCCTGCTGGTCTTGGAGGCAATGAGAGCGAGCAATTAGCCTCCTGGTTCCCAAGCTCTCAGTCTTCAAAACAAACGAACAAACAAACAAACAAAAAGTCTACACTGGGCTGTCTGCTTAACATCTCCCAAGAGTCTGGCTGTATCTTCAAAACAATTAGTGCTGTACCAGTGACAGAAGATTCAGCCACACAGACTACATTGATCTTTACACAACGGGCAGTCAGAAAATCTTTTGTGCAAATAATAATTCTTCAAATCAACCCTCCTAGGATGCTCTAAGCCCCATGCCTTCCTGCCCATTGCTAACTTTAGTTGCAGCCCCCTCCCCCCACCATTTTCACTCTGCTTCTTCAAAGTCTTTATGTCCTAAAGGCCCCTTCAAGTCTGTATCTTTTTTGATGTCTCTTTTTCTAACACAGAACTATTCCTAACAGTGCTTTATTTAAACCTCAATTTTGGCCTCTTTTTTCCCCCTGTCTCTCTTATGCCATAGATCACTGTCTTTGGGATGTTCTAAAGTCTTTAGGCCTGATTTCATGCCCTGGGTATCATTGCTACTAGAATTGCATCCATTCATAAACACCCATAAAGCTCTTGCTGTAGATCAGGCCTTCCTCTCCTGCACCTGGCTTTAACAACAGAAGCCCGCATCTTAAAAGGTCTTTAGCAAGGTTGATATGAGAAGGAAAAAGCGAGAGATGTAGGGAGGAGGGAATGATGCCAAGAGGGTGGGACAGGGGAGGGACGTGCTTGCCAAAGCAGCCTTCTTGCCCTGAGATCCCTCAGTTGAATGGGGTGTAGCCCCTAGTGCGATTATGCTGAGCTAGAGCCCCTGACCTCATCTGGGTCCACACCCAGGTCCTTAGAGAGTGCTGGCTCTCCAAGAATCCAGCCAGTGCTTGTAGGCAACAAGATGTGTTTTCCTCTGTGTTGAAAGGGCTCTGGCTGATCCAGCTAGCCGCAGCTCTCTCGGGTAGCACAGACTTCAATGTTGGAGGGGCTGTAATAAAGAGTGTGACCTACTTTGTTTCCTTGGCTTCCCAAATGGCCTTGGTTCCCAGCTTGTCCTCCGGGTCCTGGAGGCCCCTGGAATGAAACAAGAATGGCAGATACAGCAGGATGAGGCACAGTTCTCCCCCAACGCTTTTACATGTCTTCTATGGAAAATGAAGTGCAGATGGGGGAAGAGTTAAAGGCTAAGCTGATCCTACTCTGGGAAATAAAATATTGTAGCTGTCAAATAAAGACTAGTAAATAAAAGAAAATTAATAAAGTCACCCTGGCCAGATGTGGCCTAAATGACCATGCTTCTTTGTGAGTCTCGGTGTCCAAACGAGCCTGGGTTCCCACTGCTTAGCTCAGGGAACAGATGCTGCTAGGTGTCTAGTATTTAAAGCGAGCGTTCCAAAGGACACTGGACTTCAAAGAAGGCTTTCTACCAGCACCCAGGACTGTTTATCTTCATTTGCAAAGTGTGGGAAGTACATCAGAAAGCTCAAAGAGTTTCACTAACACCAACTAGCATTGTGACAAAGTGTGACTAGGGGGCACAGGATAAAGATTCTGAAGTTACTGTTCAGAACTGCTAGCAAATAGAACTGTCATCTTTGTGTCCCAGAACAGGGCCCACTACTAGAGAACTCTTATTGTAAATGCTTGTCAAGTTAGTAGAAGGGATGAGTGCATAGACTAGCCAATCTAAATCACATGGGCTAGGGAGACGGAACAACTAACAAGTGGGTTATATGCTGTTCTAAGCCTGGCAGGGCTCTCCTCCACACATGAACCACATCCAGGACATAGGATTCCTCCGCCTGAGTCCAGGAGGTGGTTCAGTGGGCAGTAGTGCTTGTTTTAAAAACAAAGTTTCAAGGCGACCTTTGAACTCCCAATGCTTCTACTCTCCTACCTTTCTCTTCTTTCATTAATTGATTTATTTATTCACTTTACATCTCAATATTAGCTCCCTTCTCTTCCCAGTGCCCGCTCACACAAATTCCCACCCCCATTCCTTTCTCCCCTTCTCCTGAGAATGGGAGACCCTTGTTATCACCCCCACCCCTACTTCTTTTTAAAAATTAGTATTTATTTGCATATTTTGTCCTTTGACAGTTTCATGTGTTCCGGTTTCTCTCACCCCCATCCCTCGTTTTTTCCCTTCCACCTCCTAACTCCCCCTCCCTACAAGTCCCTTTCCTTTGTTCCCTTTTTGTTTCAGGACCTGCTGAGTTTCACCAGGGCCACTGGGGTGACTGTGAATGTGAAGTTCTTCAGTAGACTCCAGTAGAGTGTGGGGGTTCACCCTACCTCTAGCTGTTGAGTGCTAGTCCTGTAGAGAAGCACCCTAATGCTTGGCTAATTCTAACCTTTCTTGATAGTGTGTATGCTACCAGTGTTATTTAGCTAAGAACGTACATTTTCAAAGAACAAGTATGACTCCTAGTATAATTAGTATTTTGGACCTAGTTTCCCATTATGTTTCTTTGTATTTGGAGATTTTAGAGAAAGTCTTAAGAGCAACAAAACAAACAAACAAACAAAAGATAAAAGATGACATTATTCCTTTCAAAGATGTCTTCCTGGGCATAGCACATATATATATATATATATATATATATATATATATATATATATATATTATAACCACATATGGCTGGGTTAGCACTTTTCATTTATGAAGAACACTGAGTGCTGTGTAAGTTAATAAGCCTCTGGTATGCCATCAATACAAATCACATCCCCTTCCAAGACATAAGTCCCAAGGAGAGCTTTCAAGTCTGCAGTAAGGAAACACATTGTTCCACTGGAGGGTTCCTCCCGTGCCATAAAACAATACAAGACCTATGGCAAGGGGTCTGGAGAGAACCGCGCTCTCCTGGGTTTGTCTCTATGGATTTCCTTCAGAAACAGCAGTCTAGAGATCCCATTCATCATGCCCCAAACAAAGAAAATTCCACTTGTCTTTGCAACTCCATTTTAACAGCTGACAAAAAGGGTGTTTCATAAAAAGCAAGCAGAGAAAGAAAAGCAGGGTTTTCAGCCAGAAGAATGGAAGTGCTGGTGGAGAGGTGTGGTGCCTTTGACCAGCTGGCAATGCCAAGGGCTGGGTGATTTATGACTGGACCACTTCTTGCCAAATCGAGATTAAAGGGACCCATGGATAAAGGTGCCCCATGGGGCACACGGAAAAATTACTCCAGTAACAGCCTTGGATACCGCTTTGGACCCCAGAACATTGAATTTCAACTCATCTACATACCCACATCAATATTTGATATCAACAGATGAGATATAGATCGATATATGCGATATATGTTTTCCTTTGTACTTACTGTTTTTTTTTTAAATAAAAATCTCCATTTGCGGTGCCAGCCAGCTTCTAATGATTCA
>NW_022196906.1:99416531-99470127 GCF_008632895.1 Mastomys coucha
TTCATGCATTTGAAAAGAGCACTTTCATCAAAACCAGGAACAAACATTGTCAGGAGCAGATATTAATGTACTTTAAAACAGTTTGCCATGGCTTACAAGTTTATGCAAATAGACTCTTAAATATTCTCATGATGAGCACAACCACTTAAATGTTGGGCCTCTGCCCGGGTTTAGCTAATTCATGTAAAGTAATGCATTCCCCTTGGTATTGCTATTAGCCGAGGGTGAAAGTCCCAACTGGGTCTCATTCATTCACTTCCTGCTCGATTCATTACATAAAGGAATTGAGCTCTGTTGTGCCAGGGACTATAGATCCAGCATAAGCAAGACACTAACATGGATGGAGCTTGCAACATGTAAAAAGAGACCTACAGATACAAATACACTATGCTAGTTATAGAGAGGGAACGGATCACACAGGGCCTTGCTACTCAGTGTGTGGTCCAGATCTGCAGCAGCAGGGCCAAGAGGGGACTGATTAGACACGCAGCATCCCAGGCCTGAGCCTAGACCCACTGGACCAGGACTGGCATCCTAACACACTCTTAGCACATTTTGAACATGGAGAAGTGTGGCCATTGGCCATTCCAAAACCTGGTGTTATCTAGGGAGGATTTAGGATTATCACCACCACAGCTTCTCTTGCAGAGGGTCTAAGAGTTTTGAGTGTAGTCCTGGCCATGGGGGAGGATGTTTTAGTCTCCCAGGAAACTTAAAAAAAGAAAGAGGAGGGATTGGATGAAATAAGAGAGGGGTTTAGATACCCTGAAGCTGAAGTTACAGGAGGTTATAAACTTGAGTCCTCTGGAAGAATTAGCAAGCACTCTTAGCTACTAACCCTCTACTCTAGCTTCCCAGGAGGTAGGGTAGGTAACTTCAAGGGACTTGTGTATGGGGAGTACTGCATAGCACAGAGAGGGGATTATTAACCTTCACTGAGAAGCTGTGGCAAGGAGGACTAGAGAGGATCTTCTGGCTCTGCTACAGTCTATATGATGCAGAGACAGGGGATGGGGGAGCACGCTGGCTGGGTGGGGGGGAGCACGGAGGCAGGGGATGTGGGAGCACAGTGGGTAGGTAGGGGAGCATGGAGGCAGGGGATGGGGGAGTATGGTGGGTGGGTGGGGAACACGGAGGCAGGGGATGGGGAGCACGGTGAGTAGGTGGGGGAGCACGGAGGCAGGGAATGGAGGAGCATGGTGGGTGGGGGAGCACAGAAGCAGGGGATGGAGGAGCATGGTGGGTGGGGGAGCACGGAAGCAGGGGATGGAGGAGCATGGTGGGTGGGGGAGCACTGAGGCAGGGGGTGGAGGAGCACAGTGGGTAAGTGGGGAACACAGAGGCAGGGGATGGGGGAGCATGGTGGGTGGGAGGGTAGGGGCTAAGATCAGGATACAATGCAGCTGCTGCTTCTCACACTCAAGTCAAACTTAATACTCTTGGCCTTCAGGCAATGTGTCATTCACCTTTAGGGAAGAAACCACAAAAACATCCTCCTTCAAGCCAAGGTCAAAGCCAGATGCAGTTGCTTTCTCCATACATACCTGGGGACCTTTCATTCCCTGGCCTCCTTTTTCTCCTTTCTCACCGACCTCTCCTCTTGGACCCTAAATGCGTAGAATCAAAGCGTTAGTTTCACTTGCAGTGAGAACCCTTGAACATTAAACTTGTACACTAAACAAGTCAAATGTAGACGGAGAGCCAGAATCCCTGTAGCTGCTCTGAGGGTCTCTGAGCTTCTTATCAGTGTAGGAATGCCCCAGATCAGTCTGAAACTGAGATGGTGGAGCCTATCTAGACAAAGGGACAGGAGGGAGCACCCCCAAGGTGAGGTACCCCCAAGGTGAGGTACCTTCAGTGCTGCCAATTGTCCTCAGCCTCTTTGTACTCTGAAGCCATATGACTTTTATGTGGGGAAAAAAAAATGCTTCTCTTAATAATATAAATCTAAAACCAGAACATTTAAATCCACTTTATATTCAATAACCACAACAAAGATGGGTCATAAAGACGACACATCGCATAGCAAGATGGAATTCAGATAGTTCTAGTTCCGGAATACTCTATTGCCTGTGTGCTTCTGCTTCCATAGGATGCAGCGAAACTTCATGTGCTGTGTTTGGTCTTTTGCTTCATTTTAAATTGGGCTGTAAATAAGAAGGTCTATAAACCAAAAGAACAAATGCTGGATGTGACTCTCGTAGCATGAAATAAAGGCAGTCAATTTATTGAGATGCTTCCCGACAATCCCAAGGCAAATATTTCTCACTTTAAACTAAGAAAATTGAGCCTTCCGCAGCTGGCACGAAATGACAAATAAAAGCCATCAAGCTGGAGAGAGCAAGTTGGCTGAAGGGAAGGCTGGTCATCATGCTGAAATCTTGGCAGCGAGCGCACAAAGCATCTCTCCTGATGTTTGGATGTATTTTGCCCAACCTCCATACACAAACTGCCGATGTATAATGCCTTTATTTTTAAGTACTTGCTTTAAAACTTTGAAAAATAGAACCAATGACTGTCTTGCCTAAGCCAAACAGTACACCTGTTTTTCATACATTCAAAGCTAACTTTAGAGAGGAAAAAAAAAAATACTGTTTTCACGGTCTAGTTTCTACCCAACCCCCGGCCCTCAGTCCCCAGCCCTGCCTCTCCTCTCCCCCATCCCTACCCTTCCATGCTAGAGGCCTAACCCAGCATGTGCATGCTAAGCCACTATTCTACCACCAAGCTACATTGCAGCCCAGCTGCTTCCCTCTCCACTCAGCATTTGCTCCCTTCCCTGTCTTGCTGTTGATTTAGGCCGCGCTTTACCCCCTCTGGCATGTTAATTCTTCCCTTCTCATGTGACCAGTGCAAAGCGCCAACTATGGCTTGCTCCTTATAAAGGAAAGAGTGCCAGAGGCAGGTCCCCAGAGAAGTGAACTGGAAAGGACAGGCAGGGTGCCACGCTATAGATCACCCACTGAAGCCTCCAGCTGCAGTTAGAACAAATCTTTCCTTGAGTTGAGCCAATGTTTCAACGCCATGGACATTCCGGGGATAGAACACTGAGCTATTTCCGTGTTAAATGGACCACAATCCCACACACTCGAGGTTCAACATTTTCCTTGGCTCAGGGTCTCCTGGATTATCCTAAGGATCCTGAACCCAGCACATGGGGTTGGCTGCCCAGCATGTTCCTCTCTTACTATTTCTTGACAGGGACAGAACTCTAAGAGATCAAGATCTGTATAAGTCAAGACTCAATGTTACTTGCTTGCTTTATTAACCCGAACACACTTCCAAGCAGGGCACGTGAAGGGTTATGTCCAGGATATAGATTACCCCCACACAGACTCTTGTGCACAACCATGGGTTCTCTGTGGATACCTGTGGGCCCTTGAGTCCAGGCGAACCTGCAAGTCCATTTGGGCCTGGGATGCCTGGATTTCCCTGTGATGAGAAAGAACCAACCTATTAATCTATTAGCCCTGTCTCTTCATGTACAAGATTAGAAACTTTTCCCCAGTAGCAATAAAAAACTGAAGATTTCTCTCACTCTGTCGAGTTTCACTATGGTCTGTCCGTGTGGCTGCGAATGGGTTTAGCACTAACCCTCGCTGTGCTTTTAACCTGAGCATGTGTGTGCTCTGAAAGATTCTAAACCGTGGCTGCTCTTTCATAAAGGCCATGAATTCATGAGGCACAGTGTAGGATATGATTACTGGTGTGTGCAAAAGGGATACTATATAGCTCTCCGTTTCCGTTTCCAGAGGACCCAGACTATCCAGTTTGTATTAAACTTTGTGTTCTTGGGGTTTATATGGGATTTTCACACAAATTTGTAAGTTGGAGAAGCTAACAGAACACAAATCCAAGAAAAGTTACTTAGCGTTTATATTCAAAAGCCAAACAAAATAAAAATTAACCATTGGACTAAATAGTGTCTTTGATCATTTTTATGTTTAAACATTTTTTAATATCTTTGTAAAATTTTAATAAAGTGGTCCAATTTTCATTCCATTTTGAATTCTTAAAACTGTAGTCAATATTTTTCTAACAATTTATTCTACAACCAATGTCATCAAAAGCCAAAAGTTTAAGATAGATGGGAAGAGATATTAACCATCTTTATTCTAAATGACTGAACATGAGTCATTTATCATTTGAAGTTAAGAAAAAAATAATCACTGACCTGTGGGCCTATGTGTCCTCTTCGGCCATGAGCTACCTAGAACAAAAGGGAGGAAAATAGATATTCTTAGAAAAGATGGTGTGTGTGTGTGTACATAAATGTATGTATGTATGTATGTATGTATATGATTTAAATTGGTAACAGATCAAAGCACTGACATAAGTCACTCCCACATTGTGCTTAACACATTCAATTACTCAGTGAATTGTAATAGGCTGACTCTGAATTCCTAAATAGGGCAGCAGGTAATTGAAATCATAGACAACCCGAAGCCAGCGATACATAGAACAGGTGGTAGACAGCAACCCACCTCCACCAGACTTGACCAGAGCTGTTCCTCGGCCGCAGCATTGGCTGACCTGAACTAGCTTTCTTTCTTATTTTCCCCCAAGCACTACAAAATCAGGCAGGAATCAGGGACGGGTCAGCCAAGGAGCAGGATGCCAGAGAAAAAAACCTGAGGATCAACTCCAGGAACTTCATAATAAATCCTCCAAGCTCAGAAGTTAAAAAGCCAAACTAGTTTGATTTTTAAAGCCAAGCAATATGATTAGCTGTCAGAGACCAGTCATCTCAAGTATTCAAAAGTGACTTGATTCATGGGATCAATAAAATACCCAATCCAAATAATATTGCTAAGGAGAAAGGGGAGATTTTCACTCTACATAGGGTTAGGGTTTAAGGTACCTTCCTAATCAGTAATTGTAATTCAGATAATCAAGAGACAATGGCATATCCTATCTGACTTGGTCACTTAGTAAAGTCAGAACAAAACTCACAAAAATTACAGAACAGGCTCCACAAAATCCAACAGTCACAAGATGATATCATCTTGCTGCGAACTCATGAGAAATGTTTGGACAGGCCAGTATGGCTCAGTGTATTTCAAAATACGTTGTCATCTAAGAAGCAAAGGTGTGTGCATGATGAATTGTCTCATTTCTTTCAAACAAGAATAAGTCATCTTCAAGGCCCAAATTCTCTGTCAGAGAAGAAAGTCATTTTCAAAGGGCTGGAAAGATGGCTCAGAGTCCAAGAGCATTTGCTGTTCTTGCGGAGGACCCTAGGTTCAGTACCTAGCCCCCACATCAGGCAGTTCACAACAGCCTACAACTCCAGTTCTAGGGGGTCAAACATCCTTTTCTGGCATTGACGGGCATCTGCATCTATGTGGTACATATACGTTCACACACTCACACATACACAAGCAATTTTTATAAGTTTAATAAGAATCTGTTCCTTTTTGCACAATAAATTGTTACCATTCAAGACAATCCATTGTCGTTCAGAAAAAACATCCACCAGTAGATCATTTCATTCAGAAAACCATGTGCTACACTTTAAAGGTTAATAGACGGGAAGCACCCCATCCCAGAACACGCATACATGCCCTGAGTCTTTGACCTCAGGAAATCCACACTCTTCAAGTTATGGGGGAGGAGGGATAAATACTACAAGCGTTTACAAGGCAGAGCACAACACATGCCTAAGGATGGGAAGACGGTTTCAAAAACAGAGATGTATATCCAGATGTGAAATCTCCCCAGAGAAAGAGACTTGGAGATTGGTTTCAGGGATATGTACAACTCTTTCCATGGGGGACCCAGGCTGGGTAATGAAGTAAAGGCAGGGAGACAGGAGTCAGGGTAGACACTGGCAACAGGGACAGGAGATGAGAAGGGAGCTGTGGGGTCACCAGGCTGACAGACTTGCCCCACACTCAGCAGTAGGCCCTGGGGTCTGTGGTGCAGTTAACGCACATGGCTGGACCAGGTTTCTAGTGAATACAGTCGGTTGGAGTAGAGGAGAAGAGAAGAATGTTATATTCTAGCAGAACAAAAAATTCACCAGTAGGTCTTAAGAGCTGCAGGGCAGAGCATTCACATGGAGGAGGTTTCTCTCCAGCCAGTGATTGAAACATCGACATTTGCTCCTGTTTGCTTTTTGTATTCCTTGTGTATGTGGATCCATATATGTGTGTGCACACAAACGATAGATGACATGCCTTAGGTGTCATTTACCTTGTGTTTTGAGACATTCTTTCCATTGTGTCTTTCCATTGGCCTTAAGCTCACCAATGAGGCTGGGCTGGATAGCTGGCCCACAATTACCGGGCATCCGTTAGCTTGCCTTCCCAGTGCTGAACGGGAAAGGGTCCAGCACCATACCTGGCTGTGTTCTGTGGACTCTGCCTCGGTTCCTCAGGCTTGCCTGCAAGCACACCACCTGAGCCATCTCTCCCACTCTGCTCCCATGTGACTTTAAGATCTGGTTTTGAGGGACTGGAGAGATGGCTCAGCATTTAAGAGCACTGACTGCTCTTCTAGAGGTCCTGAGTTCAAATCCCAGCAACACCATCTGTAATGGGATCTGATACCCTCTTCTTGTGTGTCTGAAGACAGCTACAGTGTACTCATATACATAAAATAAATAAAATCTAAAAAAAAAAAAAATCTGATTTTGAAAAAGCTCAGTGACATGAATCACCATATCTCTGGTGTCTCTGCTCTGTCCAAGGCTTAGGGGAGCTGGTGTGGTGAGCAAAAACTGACTCCTGTCCCAAATCAAGGAGGTTTAGGCTTCATGGGAGAGACCAAACTTGACATCTAAGATTACGTAAGTGACAGGAACAAACCCAGAAGTGGCCACACAGTGCTCATGCTGCTATAAACTACAAAGTCATGGGAGAGGGACCTTGGTAGACATGAGACATGGAAAGCAGACAAGGAGTCAGGGCAAGCGATTTTGCAGCTTTTGCCTAACATTTTCCAGTGGTTTACATAGGAGAGATAATCTCGGGCTATTAGAAGGGTACACTCAAAGGCTGACTGGGGTCTGGTCACACACCCAGAGATCCTGGCTCCTCTTTAAAATAAACGTGAGTGGGTACATCAAGGAAGGAAAGTACCCTCAGGGGACCTGAAGGAAAAAAGGGTGGAAGACAGAGTCACCAGTTCCATAGTTCCCACAGCCTGGTTTTCTGGGTACTTATGAGAACCTTGTTTTCTGGGCAGATATGACTAATTTGGGGCAGAAAGTCACCAGCAAGCAAGCAGGGTGTTAACGGCAGATACTCCATGAATCCTAAGTTTTACTGGCAGGCTCGTGTCCAGCATTGCTGCCCTGGAGTCCTCTAGGAGGCCTGTAAAGAGGTATCCATAAGGATGAGTGGACAATACCATAAAAACAATCTAGGCCAAACTGGGATGCAAGTCTGCTTTCATTTGAGGCTACAGTTGCTTCTCATTACCACTGGCAGAGGATTCTAAATCTCAGCACAGTCTGGTTCAGAGAGCACCAACTCTTCCCATTTCCCGCCAATGCCCCGGGGCTGTACTTTCTGGCTGCTTCTCCTACCCTTGGTCCAGGCTCGCATCTTAGCCTCACTCTGGTAATAGCTCGTTCACCGGGCAGGCCTGCCTCCCTTTCCATCAGTTGCCTTCAAATAGAAGTGGGGTTTACTGCCTCTTCTTCCTCTCCAGGAAGCATCTAGCAAAGTCTGGGGACATTTCTTGTCAGGTATGCTGTTGGCACCCAGTGAGCTGAGGTCAGGGGAGATGCGAGCATCTTTCTGTGCATGATGTAGCCATTCCCCACAAGCAATGCTTCAAACAAAGTGGAGAAACTTTGCTATGGTTTACCCCAAGGTTCTTATTTCCTGCAGAGAAAAGAATGCTTGTTTGAGTTCTTAGCTCTAGGACTCAGGGAGTTACAGATTCATTGATGGTGTTCAGTGTTTGTCAAGTGAATAGAGATCAGATTGGGTTGGCTGGAACCCTTTTCCCTGCCCCCACGACTGGTCTCTCTCTGACCACTTGTCAATTCAGCAGCATTTTATTGCACTAAGGAATCCTCAGTTTTCTTCATCCAGATACATATTTCGTGGATATATAAAGTGCTGGTAATGGAACAGGGAACTTTGGACTCAGCCACCAACCTACACCCTTAGCCCATATTTTACAGTTTTATAAATCATATATTCTTTTCTTAAAGAAGAATAACTTCTTGCGATGATTAAAATAATAAATACCTACTTAATATTTGAATGCAGATCAAGCAAAGATGTCAAATCATCCCAAATCCTTCATAAAGAAATAAACATTAGCAGGGTGGGAGAGGTGACTCAGAGGTTAAAAGCACGTGCTGCTCATGCAGAGGACCCAGGTTCAGTTCTCAACACCCACGTGGTAGCTCACAACAATCTGTAGATGCAGGGAAACTGATCCTTCTTCTCACCTCTGACGATAACCAGGCACCGGTGCACATACATACATCCAGAAAGACAAAACACTTAAACACTGAAAAACTATCTAGATAAAAAGAGGTAGTCATTAGCTCTTGATAGTCATGATTCCTGCCCTGATGGGATTTTTCTGGTAGCATTCTACACAATGGCACTTTTATTGGAAAAGGGGGGTCACATGATTATCCATTTAAAATTTCAGTGTTCGACTGGAGAGTTGGGTCAGTACTTGATGCTCTTTCACAGGACCCAGGTTCAGTTCCTAGCACTCACATGGCAGCTTACAACCATTTGTACCTCTAGTTCTAGGGGACCCAGTGCCCTCTGCTGACCTCCATGGGCACTGCATGAACGGGTACACAGACATACAAAATACTCATATGCATAAAAAACAATAAAATCTTTAAAAATGTAAGTATTACATTTAGCTTCTCTTGAATAGAAAAGTAAAAATAAGGAACAAGGAACCCAGTGGCTCCATTTCTGTCACCCTGCCAATCTTACTTCCTTTTGTCTTCTTGTGCTCCTCAAGGTCTACCAGTTGGCCCCTCTGTCCTGTCAATTCTTGAAGCTTTTACTCAGAGCAAAAATGTGGGCTTCAGATCTTTCAGACTTGAATGGTTTGCCAGAGTTTCTCTTTCCTCCCAGAAACTCTTCTTCTAATGGGGAAGGGGTGGGAGGGGGGTTAATTTGCCATTTAGACATGTTATCCCCACTCTCTTTTGTGGTTTGATTAGTTAATTATCAGATTCATTGGCAACATAGATTGGCCATCTTTGGAAGGGACTCTGTAGACTGAAAACCCCTGGGGAGGTGTAGTGGGGACATGGAGGCACTGTCTAAAACAGCTTAGGGTCAAGAGATGTCTTGCATCCATCCTCCAACTTTTGGCATTTGGGAGATTCTTGGGCTTCATCTGACATCCCTCGGGTCCCAGAGCATCTGCCATAATCTCCACTGACTCCCTGTCTCCTCACTGTTTACTTCCTCTCTGTAGTCCACATGCAAAGCTAGTTGTCCAATGTCAGTCCTTGGCTGTGGCTGGAAAGTGGGCTCATCTAGGCTTTTTTGCTTTATTTTGCTGAGTTGCACAAAGCTGAGGTTGTACCCCTTCTTTGTCATTTGTTACTAGTCCAGCTTTGACTCCTGCATGTTACAGAGGCACTTGTCACCCATGTGGGGACCCCCTCCTTGGAAGCTGTGCTGTATGACATGACCTCTGGAGGCCACAAAACAATAAGTGCACATTCCTTTACACCAGGTCTTCCTGGGTTGATATTCTTAACACTGAAAATGTTTTGCAGAGAGATGCAAGCCTGCAAGGATGCCCTTCCAAAGCTGAGAGCAGAGGCTAAATACTCGCTCATCTGCATATGCATTGAAGCAACTTTAGCTAGGCTGGTTGCTAACAATCACACTCAGCACAGTTTGAATGCAATCTCTGCTCCTATTTCCATTTCCTAGCTGAATGAAGAACATGGGTGTGCTTCCAGATGCAAAAACATTTTCCTGGTGGAGTCTAATAGCTAGTTTCATAAACTACTTCTGTCCAGAAAACACAATGCCTCCTGAGTGCCACCTACTCAACCAGTTTTTATTTGTGCTCAATTTTAAGATATTTTGCATTCTGGGGGACGGGGTGAGCAGGCTGGATAGTTAAACAAAGAATGGAAAAGAAAATACTGTGAAATGAAACAAAATTGGTATAATTTAGACTCTAACGCAGGTGTGGAAGTGAATTCTTTTAAATAATCTCTTATTGGATAAAGGCTTTCTATTTGGAATCTCTGTGTGTTTTTCTAAGTAGTCACACATGGAATGTTTTAAAGCATGTATTTAAACAAAGCCAATAAAATAAACTAAAAACAAAATAAAACTCCCCCCAATGGGTTCCACAATGTGCTGGCTAGTTTTTTTCAACTTGGCCCAAATCTGGGAAGAGGATATTTTAATTGAGAAAATGCCTCCATAAGATTGGCCTGTAGGCAAGTCTGTGGGTAATTGTCTTGATTCATGATTGATGTAGGAGGGCCCAGCTCTGGTGCCACCACTGCTGGACAGGGGATACTAGGTTGTGTAAGAAAGCAGGCTGAGCAAGAAAAGAGGGGCAATTCAGTAAGCAGTACGCCTCTGTGGATTCTGTTTTAGTTCAGCTTCTGCCTCGAGTTCCTGCCCTGACTTGCCTTAGTTATGCTGTCTGAGTTGTAAATTGAAATAAACCCTATCTTCCCCAAGTTGCCTTTGGTCATGGTGTTGTGTTCTATCACAGTACCAGAATCCCTAAGGTATTCAACAACCTGGCCTAACCCTTGGTTACATGCGTACAACAAACCTTCTATTTCTCTTTTAACATCTTTTATTTCCAATTTTTAATTTTTGAGAATCTTATATATGAGCTCACTATATTCAACTTTATTTTTACCCTTCCACTTCTCCCTATCCTAAGACATGACAAGTATGCTATACCCTTTAAAATCTCAACACCATGACTCCCTATTTAAGACCTGCATGTTGACATTAGTGGTAGACCTGCCAATATGGACGAAGAACTTTAGGCTGTCAATCAATGGCTGCTGAGGGAGGGAGAATCAGTTTTATTCCCAACTCTCCTAATAGTCATAAAATTTATCAGACAATAAAGCTTGGACACTGAGTAATATCACTGGTAACTTTAGTTAAGTCAGCAAGTAGGCTAAACATTTACCACTCTCCCCTCATTGACAAACACTCTTTGTTTTCTCTGCATGGCAGTCTTTCCTTGTGGGTAATCTCCCATGCAGTCAGCACTCTCTTACTTAGGTCTCAAGGGCTTGAGCAGACCAGTCCCATTCTGAGACAGCTCACATCCCTAGCCACCGACAATCCCACCAACTCCCACCATCGGCCCCTTTCATCACAGCTAAGGGATCCGTGAGTCTGGAAGCTCATTGCCTTGAAGGGCTCTTACCATCTTTCTTCTTGAGCCTGGTGTTCCAGGAGAGCCTGGCCAGCCTCTTCTGCCCTGCCAGAGGAACGAAAGAATGTGTGACAGCAATATCACGGACAGGTCCTGTTTTAACATCAGTCCATGTACCAGAAGGGCTCATACGAAGGAAGGACGGAGTCATCTTTCCCTGAACTGTGACACTGTCTTCCATTGGTCATAAGTCACACCCCTACATGGGTCACAGGGATCAGCAGCACAACTGCAAGGTTTCAGGCTCCAACTGCTCATTGTCACCAATGCATGTTTGAGACATTCATCAGAAGACTCAGACTATCCCTACCCTGTCATTTAGCATAGCTTGAATGTGACTGGCAAGCCACTACTGGTTGGGGCTTTTGTGTGTGTTGGATTTTGCGTGTATGTGTGTGTGTGTGTGTGTATTTGTGTGGAGGACTGTTCACGTATTCAGGTGCATATGGAGGCTGAGAGGTTGACCAACAGTCTCTCTCAATTGCTCTCCACCTTACTGTTTTAGACAGGGTCTCTAACTAGAGCTAACGTCCACAAATTCCGCAGTCCTAGCTGGTCAAGGAGCAGAGGACCTTCTTGCCCAGTGTGAAATTACAGGTCCAGGCCACAACAGCTGCCTTTTAAAGTAGGTGCTGGGGATCTGAACTCAGGTCCTTCTGCTTTTGTACGGAGCACTTTATACCAAGTGAGTCATCCCCCCAGATCCCAGTTGGGATTCCTACCTTTGGACTGCATCTTTGCCTACCCTGTGTAGATTATTATCTGCTCATGAATAAAGCCTCAGAATTCCCCCAAGTGTAAACGTATGGAATGACTGATTAGCCAAGAAAACACAAAAGTAGCCTATTCACCATATTCAAGGTGAAAAATCAAGGTTTACATAGAGTCGGGGGGCCTGGTGTATGAAGCTGGCCATGGACAAAGCCAGAGGAGAGGGGAGCATGGCTGACTCCTTCCTACCACATCTGCTTCTTCCCTACAGGGAGTTAGCAAGGGAGCTTGCTCGTTAAAAGGCATCAGAGACACACATTATCCACATTTTTTTTTTAAAAAAAAATCCTAAGTAATAGGATAAAGGGACTAAATTGTGGTCTGTGAGATTTCAGAACAACCCCCAGGGATTTGCCTGGTGGGAGGAGCCACCCATCACCAGCTCTCCTCTTTCCATAGCAGGCTAACAGGGTTGCATCTTCCTAGCATGTGTGTGTAGTAGACTGGCATCCCTGGATACTGGGATGGCTAACAACTCTGGTAGCCCTTAAAAAAAAAATCTATTAAATCAACAAGTCCTTCCTTTTAAGCTAAAGCTTAGATGTTTGTATTCATGAAGACCTCGTGCGTGTGGCTTAGTGCGGCCAGTTGACAAACAAGGTTCCTGATGTCTCAGCTCAGAAGTTGACAATGTTTCTAATGTCTTGCAGCAAGAAATAAGCAGGAGTGAAAGATCTGTTCTTTTTGCTTCTCACAATAGTTTTCCTGTATTAGGCATATTCTCTTATTCCAAATCCCACCTTAGGTGTTTTATATCCTAATTTTAAGACTCCGAGCCTCTCGGTCACTACAGTAACAAATGCCCACATAATTACTTGTCTTCCAAGGTCTCCTTTCAAGCCCTTGGGTCCTTGTATGCTACTGTCACATCCAGGAGTTCCCTAAAAAAGAGAGAAAAAAAGGTGAACAGGATTTTAATAGAGTGTGAATTAAATACGGAACGCAGAACCGGGTTAAAGTGAAAGGTGGCTCACAAATATTTGATTCACCTCCTTGGCCTGCTGTTAGCAGACTCAGAGTGGATACCCAAGGTGAACACGTGGGGAGAAAGCAGGGATCGCTACAGGAGGTGTGGCCAAGAAGGAGGTGTGGCCAAGACAGGAGGTGTGGCCAAGACAGGAGGTGTGGCCAAGATAGGAGTTGTGGCCAAGGGAAGCAAGGGGACAGAGCTTGTATCCTACCCTGAGGCTGGAGCCTGGTCTTCTCTCCACTTTTCCTCTTTTTCCTGGAGTCCCAGGCAAAATTGCACTTGAGAACTGGTAGGATTACGTTTTTCTTCTTGGGAGAAGTTAAACACTCATGACACGGTCATCACACCCCTACACAAACTCCCAGCCAGTGCTGAAGACCACATGCCTGTCACACTGCATGAGCAGTGACAGTTGCTGGGGAAGGGAGATGACGGGGCAGCTGCCTATGAGTTGCCAAGGAGCTCTAGATATGGATTTTGCCAAGTCTCCCTCCCTCCTTCCTTTGCTGGGGTAGCCTTCAGGTGCACCTAAGTTACCCATGCCCCTGCAAATACCCCCCCCTTACTTATGTCCCCATAATAAACTGGAATAAACTCACTGGTTCACTAGGCTAGACTTGGATGCAATAATTTCTTTGGTCTGGTATCTGGTGTGGGCAGCAGATGTTTGCTAATATTGCCCTGGTAGAAGGCACAGAACACCCAGGGACCTGTTTGTCCCCAAGTTCTAATCTCATATGCTCACCCCTGGTTTTTAGAAAACCTGAACTCTGGAGGTTCTCTTTTCAATATTCACCTAAACACCCCAGCAGCAGCTTGCAGGAAAGAGCACCATTGTGGGATATCTTCCTCAGCAGGCAAAACTATAAAGCTTCTAACTTGGGGACCACTGGCGAACCGTGCGTGTACAGGGATGAACCCATCAATCGAGCCCAGCAAGCCAATCGATGCTCCAATAGGCTGAGAAGGAACAGCAGCAATGCAGCCCTGCAGAGTGCCAGCTGCCACGCTGGCCTGCCCACAGCGCCCCGGATGACCTCCAATCAATCAATAAGCAATTTGCAATCACAAACAGGGATGAGGCACTGCTCCAGACACTTAGTATGCCTTTTTATTTATTTATTTTTTAAAATAGTGTTTGGGCTTGGACTTAAGTAGCTTATAAGATAATAGGGAGGAAGAGGCGGACCTAGATTTATTATGTAATTGTTATTACTAAAATGTGCTTGATTCTCCTCTCTGCCAAGCCAGGATAGTGTTCTACATTTTCATTTCCTCCTCAAGCTTAAATACTCATCTCTTAAAATCACCACCAAACATGGATGCACCTAAATGAAACAGCTAGAAAGCTATTATTTTAGTGAGGACAATAAGGAGAAGGAGGCCACCTGCAGGATTTATTTATTCACTTATTTATGTTGAGACAAGTTCTCTGATGTGGACTCCACTGGTCTGGGAACTCTCTATAGACCAGGATGGCCCTGAAGTCATAGAAATCTACCTGCCTCTACCTCCTGAGTGCCAGAAAGAAATGTATGTGCAACCAAGCCCTGCTCACATCCGGAACTTTATTCCATTGGGCACATAAGGCCTTTAATTTGAAGGATAACATAAAAGAATTATGCATCAGCACTTCAGGACAGGACCTCCCACCTCTGTATGTGTGCAAGTTGCTTGGTCAGTATGAGTATAAACTAGTTAACACAATTTTAGAACCAAACATGGACTTCTCGTAACAATGTATTGTCAGGGATGAACTTGTTAGTCTCTATAAATCAGAGCAATGTTTTGCTCAGTTTTCTCCTGGTATTGAATGAAATTTTAAAAAGTTTCCATCAAAAGCTGTGTGTGTGTGCGTGTGTGTGTGTGTGTGTATATGTGTGAGTGAGTGTGTGTAGGAGGGGACACACCTCTAACCCTAGTACTTGGGAGGCAGAAATAGGAGGATTCAGAGCTCAAGGCTCACCTTAAACAAACAAACAAACACACAAATAAAATCATCTAGTCAAAATGGGAAATTCCAAAATCTTGCTTAGATATTTTCACCGGGAATTTGTGTCACTTGCATGAATTCCTGAGGGAAATCTGATCCTATGTGTGGTCTATTTATTCTGTCAATGTTGCCCTGCCCAACTTTTCCTGAAATAGCAACCCGCTAAAACCACATACACAAAGTCCAGAGGGCTGTTTTAAATCGGAGCTGTACTTTTCTAAGCAGGTGAGAAAGGATGGCTAAACACTGGGACCTATCTAAGGTCAGTGTGGCTGACACAGCCAGAGGCTCTGGGGGAACCAACTGTCAACCATCTTGATATTATACACCATCACTCTCAAAATTAAAAATCCATTCTCAGCCGGGCGGTGGTGGCGCACGCCTTTAATCCCAGCACTTGGGAGGCAGAGGCAGGTGGATTTCTGAGTTCAAGGCCAGCCTGGTCTACAAAGTGAGTTCCAGGACAGCCAGGGCTACTCAGAGAAACCCTGTCTCGAAAAACCAAAAAAAAAAAAAAAATCCATTCTCAGTATTCAAGTTCTTTAGACAAAGATGAAAACACTAACTCTGTGTGGAACATGTGTGGAGGTCAGGGGACAACTTGGCAGAGTCAGTTCTGCCTGCACCTTCATGTGGTTCTGGAATTGAACCTGGGCATCAAGTACCTTTTCCCCACTGAGCCATTGAGCCCACCTGACTTGAAAACCATGCTATATAGTCACGCTGTCCATGATAGACAATTAAGAGAATATCTGATAAAAAAAAAAAAAACAACTAATGGAAATTATGTATTGATGCCTCAAATGAGTTTGCGGTCATTGTATCAAGCTAAAATGTCCACACTCTAGAGCCACCATTTCTTGCTTACCCTTTTGTGAAATGACTTTCTGTTTCCTGAAGCTACGTGACATACCTTGAAGTTGTTTGAAATTATCAGGAGACGCTGATCGGCAAACAGCATCATCTTCAAGTGAAGATTCCATTTTAAGCTCTGTATTTATCTGTGTGCATGTGCACACAGTGTGGGCACTTGTGTGGGAGTAAGAGGGTAACTTGCTGGAGTCAGTTCGCTCTGGCTACCACGTGGGTCTCAGGGATTGATTTGGGGCCCTTAAACTTGATGATGAGTACCTTTACCCATCAGCCATCAGTCTTCTACTCTTGAAATAAAGCGATTTGTCATGCATGCTGCACATTTACAGTGTTGACACATATTGCACTAAACTCCACTCTAATCAACATATTGTGTACCCAGGAGGGTATCAGACAAATGTCCCTTCAATGCTCAGTTCTCCACATCCTCCCTCGGCATTTTTTAAACAGTTTTCATAGACTGTAGGTGTTCTAATCAACACATAGGATGCTAACCTTGTCCATATGGTGGGAGAGTAGCTCACTACAAGCTTTTTGATAAATGTTTATGTACTGGCTGAGCAAGCCAGGGGAAGCAATCCAGTAAGCAGCACCCCTCCACAGCCTCTGCATCAGCTCTTGCCTCCAGGGTCCTGCCCCATATGAGTCCCTGTCCTGACCTCCTTTGGCAATGAACAGCAATATGGAACTGTAAGCTGAATAAACCCTCTCCTCCCTAACTTACTTCTTGGTCATAGTGTTTTATTGCAGCAATAGAAGCTCTGACTAAGACTGTCTGGGGACTGTAAAGATTATGCTCAATATAGGCATACATGTCGTCATCCCAAAATTCTCTTCCTAAGCTATATACTTGATGTAATGTATATCCCAAGGGACATGCAAAAGAATATTCACAGCAGTACTATATTAATACAAACATCACACACGTCTGTCAATCATGGAATGGATAAATGTATGATAAATACCCAATACAGTACTATACAGTAGTGATCTCGAGTGATGTGTGTTACAGACATGAATGCAACCATGATGTAGAACACAAGCAACCAGAAACAGAACGATCCTATTCCCATGAAGCTCGAGGGCAGTTAAACCTGATACCCTACGCTAGTTCTGTGATGACCCAGGGGGAGGGCGTGAGCGACTGGAGCATACACAAGGGGCTTCTGGGACTTAGGCATGTTTTCTTTCTTTACCCATGTGATGAGCACACGGGTGTCTTCCAGTGAGCAAGCCCACATTTTATAGCTGGGCGCTGTACTGATGTGTGTTACAACTCACCAAAAAGCTCAACAAACATCAGCATTTCTCAAAAGGGTCCTAGTTCATGGCTGTTCTTAGAGTCACTGACTGTGAGCATGCTGAGGGAAAGCCCATGGCACTGATTTCCACTGGTGTGGCGTGCTCACACATGCACGTGTGTCATGCCTACTTGGCTGGATTGTGACCTTCCATTAGCAGGTAACTTCACATCCTCACAGTTGCCTGATAGAATCCTCCCCAAGTCCTTGGCTTGGGAAGATGAGGTTGTTATTCTCAACAGAACTAGAATCTTGGGAGAATAGACAAAAAGAGGCATTTTTTTTTCCTTCTGTGTTCTGTATTTTGAGGTGCTCGGGGAATTAATCAAAGGGACTAGAATTCCTCCCTAACTCTGAGGCATAAGAATAAACATGATGAGGATATAGGCACAGAAACTGCATTTAATTTCTCCAGTTAAGACTTCAAAGTGGTAAGCTCAGGAGTATGCTCACAGTGCCTTAACATGGAACATGTCTCCGCTATGGAAGGGAGCCCTATGATGCACTGCCTACGGGGCCCATGCACTTACCGGATCTCCTCGCAGGCCCTTTGCTCCACGGTCACCAGAAGGCCCTCTCTTGCCTGGGCTTCCCTAAAGTTAACACAGACCAGAACAAAGAACAAGATGGGAGGTTTTAATAAACTTAATAAGCATAAAGAGAGGGCTTAGATTCTCTCTGGTTTGAATAATTAAATATTTTTCCACTGAGGTTGTTTTAAATCTGGAAGAAGTAACTACAAAAAAAAAAAAAAAAGTTCTTGGCATCAAATAAGTGACCCTGTGGTGACCTCTGTTATGTACCACACTGTGAACTCTGTTCCCGGTACCTTTGTCACCTTGCTTGACTATCAGTCTTCTGCAAAGGATTTTTTTTTAATCTTTTGTTTTAATGAGGCGGTGGAAATTTGAAGTTCATGCCACTTGCCTAAGGACATCTCACAACTAGAAAGTGAATTTCAAAATCAACTGCTCACACCACTAGGAGCAAAAGCCTAAGGGGTGAGTGGCTGCCTGTGTGCCAGATGGAAAAGCAGGAGAGCCGTGTTCTCTCAGCAGCTGCCTCACAGCACAGACCTCAGCTAATGCACACCCACAATCTTCATGTGGTAGCTTCTTTTTCCTCCTCATATCTGGTCATTTCTCACGTTAACTGTGAACTGATGATATCCAATCATAATAGGCAATATTCTTCTCTCTCTCTCTCTCTCTCTCTCTCTCTCTCTCTCTCTCTGTGTGTGTGTGTGTGTGTGTGTGTGTGTGTGTGTGCCTGTGTGTCTTGCTTTACACACAGGGCCTCATTACGTAGCCTTGACTGGCTTGGGACTCACTGTGCAGACCAAGTTGCCCTCAAACACAGAGAGCTGCCCACCTTTGCCTACTGAAAATTGTGCTAAGGTCAAAGGTGTGTGCCTCCATGTCTGACCCTTTCCCTAGACTGAGGACAGTGAAACTCAATGGTACTCAAGAGAAAGAGAAGGGAGTGTTGCTGTAAGAGGTACAAGACCTCAAGACGCCATGAGAGCCCTTCCGTGTTTCTAGTTGCCCACCACAGAAAAGTCATGGTCAATGTACTAAAAAACAAATGTACACCGTACAGACCTGCATCGAGGTTAGCCATGTTCAGCCCCAAATAGCAGAACCTATCAGACACATGAAAATTAATGTTCACCGTTGTATGTGATAGCTTCATGAATACTTGTCCCTAAATCAGTCAATCTGTAGCTATGGCTGATGGGCAAGTCTAAGGCAGTTGTTTTATTTATAAATCATGCAGATTCATAGTTTCTGTGTCTTGAATCCCTACCTGAGATCCCTCATCACCCCTTTCTCCTCTTCTTCCAGGAATCCCACTGTCACCCTAGAAAATGGAGAAGGGAAAGCTCAAATTCTCATCTTCTTCACGAAAGCCAGCTGAGGAGGGCATCTATGGCAGGAGGAAAGTGTCATACCTGTTCTCCGTTTAGTCCATCGAGGCCATCTTCCCCGGCTTCACCCTGCAGAGACAGATGTGATTAGAACAAAGAGCACATCTGTCAGATACATCACAGACAAAACTAAAAACAGCCTCAGGGGTTGCTCAGTGAGCAACAGCCTCTTCGTTAGGTGATGCCTGGGTAATGTTGAAGATTAGTTCAGTAAAAGAAGTTGTCATATCCAACAGAGCCTGACTGCAACGTGGGGCAGAGGTAAAATGTAAATCAAGACAACTCGGAGTTCATAGTGCCCCAGTCAGAGTGCCAAATACCAACAAGATGATGGACAACAAATGCCAGAAGTGGATGATGGGAAAAAGGGAGCCTCATTCATTGCTGCTGGGATTGCAAACTGCTGTGGTCACTATGGAAATCCACGTGGAGAACTATCAAAAGGCTGAAAAATCTACCATGTGAGCCAGCTACACTACCTTGATATACCCAAAGGACTGGACATCATACTCCACAGTTTCTAGCTCAGCCAGTTCAGGGCTGCTGTATTCACAATAGCTAGGAAATGGAAACAACCTAAAAACCCTTCAGATGACACACTGATAGTGAAACTGTGGCACATATATACCATGGAATATTATTATTCAGCTAGAAAGACAAATGACATCATGAACTGTACAGGTAAATGACAGGACTAGAAAAGGCCATAGTGAGTGAGGGAACCCAGACCCAGAAAGGCAAACGCTGCATATTCTCTCTCATTGGAGGTCCTCACTCCGAATCTTCAGATGTGAGTATGTAGCCTGGAGTGGCTACAGAACCCAAGAGAGTAAATGGGACATTGTCAGGACAGGGAGGTTGGGGAGCAGGAGGGCAATAGAAGGGTCTAAGTGATCTTATTAGGGAAAGGAGAAAGGGGAGCTCCTTAGGGAGGGGGAGGAAGGTAAATACAGAAGGTGGGGGGAGGGTAAGGAGGAGAGCTAGACACAAGGCACCCGATAGGGAAAATGGGCAAAGGGGAGGCTCTTTAGGGAGGGATAGGGAAGAAAATCCAGGAGGAGGAGGGAAGTGGGTAAAATATCAATAAGTATGTCTGCTAAGGCCGTAAGGAATCATATTATTACCTATTTACCAAAATTACCCTATAATATATAAAATTCAGTGTATAAATATAAATATATAGTTTTGGTGAACTTTTCTCATCTGGGTTGACAATGATCTCTAAAAGGGCCAAAGACCACCTAAAAATAAACCCAATACCAGACATGAGGCCCTCTTTTGAGTTGTTGGCCAGGACACCCTCCAAACATACAGCCTATTGCTATTGTCCTAGCCTGACTCCCTATTGCGGAAGACACCATACATCTCAGACCCAGAGCCCAGGTACTCAGAACTGGAATTGATCTGAATGCCTCCTCCCTGAGGACTAGCCTTCATGGTTCCAGAAGGCACTGTGTAAGCTTCCAAAGAAGGGAGACAACCAACTGTGCTTGCCAGCTATGATGCCCATGTACCACCATGACCAGCATGGCACGAGAATCCTAAGGACTCAGTCATGGCATGTACACCTTGGTGGTAACCAACAGCTCTCTAACTGTACTTAAGACCTGCTCAGCAAGAATAAAAACATGATACTTGAAACTTAGGCAGCCTCTCAGTGCTAGTGAAGTCTTGGTGGAGAACCCGTCATTTTACTAACCTAGCAACTCCCAAACAACACTCTAAACATTTGTCCTCATGCCCCAGGTAAGTGTACTCCTCACACCTCCCACATATCAAGGGAACTTCCTTGTGGCAACAGACAGAGGCAGCAGACAGAGGCCACTACAGAAAGTCACAAGCAATCAAAATGCAGGATTTGGGGGGCATAGTCATGATGAATACACCTACCAGGAGATCAGGGAGTTTGCTGTGAAATTGTATCTCCTAGTAACATCAGAAGCTACACTCATAAAATCTCATCAACGTGACTATGTGAACATGAGTTAACCAGGGGTAACAGCAATAGAAATGTCAGCGTGAACGGAAAGAGCCCACAATCTTACACAAAGAACTATAGTCAACTAAGAATATGAGTAGGAGAAAAAACTATTGTCCCCCAGGGAAGAGCGCAGCAACTGGTCATTCAGCATTGAACAGTCAACTCTGAAAATATATATACAAGGAACAATATACAGACTGAGCAGGCCATATATATGCATGTACATATAGGCATGCAGCAACAATTAACAAAAAAAGAGGCCATGAATTTGAAAGAGGAAAAGGAGCATTATATGAGAGGGTTTGGATAGAAGAAAGAGAAGAGAGAAATACTGTAATTCTAATCTAAAAAAAAACCTTAAATGAAATAGCTGGTACTAAAAAAAAATAATCAAAAATTTCTGGATAACTGAAATAAAAAAATATAGGTAAATAAAATACAGGGCCTGGTGCCGTACCTCTTCTCCACTGAGTCCTCTGGCTCCCTGAAAACAGAAAAGATGGTGGGTATGAGTGTGGGAAATGCAGTGAGCTGCCAGGATGACATCACATTGCAGTGTGGGAGGGTCTTACAGAAAGGCCTTACCTTAGGCCCTCTGGCACCGAAGCATCCCTTTATACCTTGCTCTCCCATTGGTCCAGAGGCCCCTCTTTCTCCCTGAGGAAAAGCAGAAACACACAAATCCAGATGAGTGTGTGCTGGATCTGTCCTGGATACTTGACAAGTGTTTTTTGTTTGTTTTTTTAAAAAAACATTTGTCTACTCATGACTTACATTCTGGGACTCCGGCCTATGAAAACACAGAACAGAAGTAAATCAGATCTTCAGCGATGACAACCCTCTGCTCTGGACGCCACCTGCACACTGTCCACATGGAGTTTCCCTTTCTCCAGGTGGCCACCACATTGCTCCCTTTAAATCTCCTTACCATGTGTGTTCACTCTGCCCTAGGCGAAGATTCAGGACTCTTCGCCCGGTCCCTATGACTTTAAGACTTTGACCCATGACCTCAGTCTGAGCATCGCCCATGACGCTGCCTGATCCCATTCGTATGCTCACCCTCATTCACTGTCCATAGCTAGACACCAGCGAGTCAGTGAGTCTTCTCTAGGGGACTTCTGCAGTGTCCAGCCACACTGACCATGTGCTATTCTGCCAGCTCCCAATCCCAATCCTTTGACTCCATTGTTCTTTTGAACAGATGGTTCCCCTTTGCAGTAGGAGAGCATTTCCCACACACTTTACCTGGAGGAACTCCTCGGTATCCTTCACATGTTGGCCCAAGCAAGTGTTACCCATTGTTTTGTAACCTTTTCTTCTCAGGGTCAACTCTAACTGGGTTGGTCTTCAAGACATTATGTTTCTATTCTTGCTCAATACTGTCAATTCCCTGTGCCTCCAGCACAGCCATGTGTACAACAGCTGGACACCATCTCCTTGTTTGTCTTCTTACTAATGTGGAAAGGTCCCTAAGGTAGGAGCTGGATATCTTTGTTCTGTATATTTTTTTCTCATTTCTGGGTCTTGCTCACACTGCTAGCGTGCATATGTATTGGATATGTGTATCAGTGGTGTTTTTGCTAAACAATGAAGTGATCAGTTTGAAGCTTAAATATGTCTTGTCAAACGAATGCATGACTGGATGCATGGAAGGAAAAAAGGAAGAGAAGAAAGGGAGAAAAGGGGAGAGGGGGAGGAGGGAGGAAAGAGAGAGGGGAGGAAGGGAGAGATGGCTCAGTGGTTAAGAGCACTGACTGCTCTTCTAGAGATCCTGAGTTCAATTCCCAGCAACCACATGGTGGCTCATGATCATCTGTAATGGGATCTGATGCCCTCTTCTGGTGTGTCTGAAGAGAGTGACACTGTACTCACATATATAAAATAAATCAATATTTAAAAGAGAGAGAGAGAGAGAGAGAGAGAGAGAGAGAGAGAGAGAGAGAGAGAGAGAGAGAAGGGAGGAGGAAGGGAGGAAAGAAGGGAATAGGGAGGGAGGGGGAGGTGAGAAGGAAGGAGGGAGGAGGGAGGGAAGGGTTTCTGATAAATTATGTGATGCATTGGTTTAATTACTAAATGACCCGGGCAAATGGCAGGGATGTAGCTCCTATGGCAGAGACGCTGCCTGTCACACCTAGTTCACTGTGCAGTGTAGGTGGGTAAGTCAGAGCAAGGTGGTAGAGTAACGACCTCTAAGGAGAAGTATTTCCCAGGCACAGGGAGGGCCAGGAAAGACCCACAGTGCTGTTTCTGAATCCTCAAAGTCTGGTTTTTGTTTCTCTTCTTATGTCTGTAGGGATAGGTGAGCTGTAAAGGGTCTTGACTTACAGCAATGCCCTCTTCTCCCAGGTAGCCTTCACTGCCTTTGAATCCTGGGAGTCCCTGAAAAAAGGGGAAAGAGGAAAGAACATGAGCACTTCACAGACTGGGAAATGAGAGTCCGAGGGGCAGATCCACTGCTTTGAGTTTAGACTTCATGTCCAACGGGAGAGTTTGAAAATGCCACTGGCTCTCTAAACCTCAAGCTAGTGGCATTTATACAAACAAAAAGAAAGGGAATTTCCACACAAGTATCCAGATATTCATGTGTAAACGTGGGGTAGGGGAACTGTGGATGTGGATGTGTGAGTGCATGTATGTGAATACATGTATACATATGAATATGTGCATGTATGTATCCGGGGCAGTAACTGGTATATGTACGCATGAGTGTGAACACATACACGTGAACACATGTGTACACCTGTGATAGCCCACTGACCCTCATTGTCTTCAGGAATACCAACAGAGTCAACATTCCTCTTTAGACAAATGTATTTGTTCTTGGCAGACTAGAATTATTCTCATCAAAATAACCCTTTCTTTTTTGGGGACCTACTGCTACACATAGAAAACCAGGCCACACACATTTCTTTCTATTCTGGTTTTTGATATATTTTTAAATTCTAGTATCCTCCTTCCATGAGGTCCAAGCATTCCAGAAACAATAAATTCAAAGCCTTCGACAGTGGCATAGCTCTGGTGATGGGGGAACAGCACGGTATGGTGGTCACAAATCCAACCCATATGTACAGTAGCAGTATTAAGATCATTGAATGTGTCCCATCGTGAGTCTGGACATAGTTAAACATGTCCTAATGCCTAAAATAGAATTCTTACACAAAGATATATAAATGTTCCCTACTTAGGAAATATATGAATTAGTGTTATGAACAAACAAAACTAACCCACCTGGCCCACTTTTGTATGTATGCTAGGGATGGCAACACTGTCACGTTCACTGCTATGGCAGAGTGATCTGAGTTTGATTTTCAGCAGACTATATACAATGTTGGCTTGGTTTTAATGTCACTGCCAAGACCAAAAGGGAAACTGAAGTAGGTTACTGGTGTGGGGAAAGCTTTCACCATTCAGCCTGAGGATCACTGGCTTCTCCTGCAATACTATTTCTGGTTGAGCACTGGGCTCATCAAACGTCCTGATGACCGTATCTCTTAAAACCCCTTGAAGAACTTCCAAACAATTCGAATTTAGAAGACCAAGGAAAATGGCAACTTTCTAATCTGACATGGGGAAAGGGTATCACAATAAATGGCCAGCAGCCTCCAGAGGCTGAGTCTAGCAGGCAACACCTCTCTACCTCCACCCCAGCTTATATCTCAAAGGCATGCTATGGTTCAAATAGTGGGAGTTGTAAGTCTGAACTAAAGTCACCTTTTTTCCTGCAGAGCCTGGGTCCCCCATGGCGCCGTCCCCTCCTGTGCACTTGCAGAGTAGACAGCAGCAGGTCCTTTCTGCAACATTAATCTTGGGGGAACATGACGATAATTATTTAGTGACATTGATCCCCAAATCCCACACATGAGCTCCACTGCGGGGTCTGCAGTGGCAGAAGCCTTCTTATCATCGCTTAAGAGGTCTACTCCCACTTTTGAGTCCTGCGAGTCTACCCAGTGAGGAATTCCTGATCAACCCACAGGTGCTCCACCTCTGCAGATGGCATCACTTCAGCCATGACCAGTTCACTGCATACTAATTATGCATATGTGCACGTGTGTTATTAACAGGGTTGCCTCTTGTCAACACACCTCACCCTAGCTTTTGCTCACTGTTGAACACCCTACAAATTCTGCCCCACATGCTTTGTTCAGGAAAATGAAGGCATGCTGTATTCTCATGGCTCCATTTATAAAACCTCAGCTTGTTAGTAGCATCAGACGATGTACTTTGAGACACTGCTTAGAACAGTGTTCCCAGAAAACACATCTAGGAGAGTTTTGATGTGACTTTGGAAATGTCAGCTGCATAGCAACATTTGAGAACCATTTGTTACAGAGTGTGCGAGCATGAGAATATTCTCTTTATGTGATGGCCAAAACAAAATTATTATGTATTTAGAATGTAAATTTCACTCTGGACTTACATTGACATCTCCTGAACAGCTAGCAGCACTATCTAGCGACTTATTTTATCTTTGCAAACAACCCAGCAGATTCACTTTTTAGGAAAATTCAGTTTGCAGTAAACCCTATACTTCAGTCTTACAGGTGAAGAAGAGCCCTTCATCAGAAAGTGTTCTGATATACTGAGTAAAGATTCTGTAAATTATCAACAAGTTAATTTCAAATCATTAGGCATTCATAGTAAAATCAATAACATGCCAAGACTCGTTAATGCTGGCACTCAAGTTTGATTCTTTGTAAATTTCTGAAACACCGTGGTAAACACATATCTTTTCTAGGTGTGAGATTGTAAAACGGAACAAGAGCATAAGGGTCTGGTGGAGCGGAGACAAACCGAGAAAATCCCTCGCTTGCTCATAAAGTCCACCAGTGAGGATGAGGTCTAGCTCCTCCCCTACACTCCTAGCTCCTCCCCCACACTCCTAGCTCCTCCCCCACACTCCTAGCTCCTCCCCCACACTCCTAGCTCCTCCTCCACACTCCTAGCTCCTCCCCCACACTCCTAGCAGGCTTTGTTGCTCTGCTTGAGCTCTGAAGTAAATGGGCTGTCATTCACAGGCTGTGCTGGAGGGAGGGTACACTTGGAACATCAGAGGTACCTTGAGCTGTGATGCTCAGAGCCCCACGGAACCTGAGAACCTGCTGGCCCAGCGAACAGCCTTCTGGCCTGTTCGTAACTCAGCTCATCTTGGTTCACTAGACTCCCGGTTGATCTGGCCAGCACAGGTGGTGCTGTCTAAGAGTATTTTCTTCCTTTTGCCACTTCTTTTGTCCCAAGAGTATCTGTTAAACACGCTTTGCCCCACTGTACTATATAATCCTTCAAACACCAGGTTCTTAGACTGTTCACTAAATTCAAGGAGGGCCATCTCATCTTCACTTAAAAGGTCAGTATTAGTTCAAATCCATACTCATCAATATTAAACCTGTATACAAGATAACCAGAGGCTTAAACTTTTGGAGCTAAGGCTCCAGCCCAGTGGTGTGGCATTGGCTTAAACCCTCTAGCCTTTTTCTGAGTCACTTACTAGTTGCTTTGACAGCTGACTCCCAAGGTTCCACGTTCCAATTGTGAACTGTGTTCTGTACTCAAATCCTTTCCCGAATTCAATGTAGAGAAGGTCAGCCAGCTCACTGGAATCGGCAGCTCCGTCCACAGCAATGGTTATAAGGGCATTCAGGCCTGTTCAACACATTCTCCAGGTGAAGTGGGCTCATGCCTCTTCGATCACTCAGCATACTTAAACCACTAGCCTCAGCAGACAGCTGCTTTCCATTGTCTATGTCCTCTAATCCCATGATGCAATGCTAGTAAATAATAGCACAATACTAAGCAAATTAAACTGGGGGTGCAATGGCAGGATCTCAGAGCTTATTGAGTTAAGTGAGCCACTGAATTAACCGAAGGTCCGTGCACACGGCTTGCCAAAGTACTTCAGAATCCACACATCAAGAAAGTGAATGCTCTAATTTCCCCCCTTTGTAGAAGATTACTAAAGCCACAATATCAGGATCTCCTAGGAGCTTTCTCAGAAACACAGACTTTCCTGAGATAGACACCCACATTGACTAGCATCTTTCAATAAAATAAAGAATTGCATGAGAAAATGATCAATTCAAAAAAGAAGTAGAGGATCTTAGGCCTTAGTCCATATCTACTGAACCCCAATGTGTATTTAAACAACCTCCCAGGCAGAGCAGTCGCCTAGCATGTATGATGCCTGGATTCAAGCCCCAGCTTTGTGTACAGAAACGAATGTAGAAACAGAAACAGAAATGTGTGTTTGAGGGCAGCAGAGATGACTCAGCAGTTTAGGACCTGGGTCCTCTACAGGTCCCAGCACCTACATGGTGCCTTTGACACCACCTGTAACACAGTTCCTCTCCCGGTCCCTGAAGGCCCCTGCACACATGTGGGACACATAAACTAAAAGCAGGCACACACAAATACATGAAAGGTAGGGGCTTTCAATGACCTCATAAGGAACTGTCGCTCCAGTTGTAACTTTAAGTGGAAACAAATGTTGATCACTGAGAGCAGAATCTCATAAGCCTTGGAATTTTGTAGATCAGAATATCTCAAAAAAAAAAAAAAATGCTACGGCTTAGGGTAGGGTTGCCAGTGACTGTTTTTGAAAACTAGGTATTAAGTAGCCTGGCAATCATCCTACATAACAGTTATATTAGCTTTCTTCCATAACTGTGGTGTGCCTGGGAGACAGTTAAATGATTTACATGCATTATCTTATTTGTACCCTATTAGGTGCACAGATATAATTCAAATCATCTTTTACTTTACAGACGAGAACTGATGCTTAGAGAACTGAGGCTCTTGACTTACTGGTCTTCCGAGGCTTTCATGCAGAGCCTAATACCAGAGCCTTACACTCAAGGACACTTGAGCAAACACAGAAGACATACTCATGGAACCAAGAGCAACCCTGCACTTTCCCATTCTCCTACGAACGCACGTGACACAATCTGAATGGGATTTGGAGACCTAAATACCAAAGCAGATAAGGAAACATTCCAGGGCTTTCCCAGAGTTGGTCCCTTCTTAGGTAAGTCTGAATGATGTGGTTTGACTAAGGGAGTGAGGTCAGGGATGTGTGGGAGTGGTTACGATTGGAGGAGAGGCTGCTACAGGGGTTAACTGAAGGAAAGAAAGGAAGAAAGATTTAAATCAGATGACCGGCTTGTTCTGGTTTGCCTGAGACTTGCCTGGTGTTAATCCTGTAAAATTCTTGCACTGTTCCAGACAAACTAGAATAACCGGCCGCTCACCCTTCTAAACTAAAAAGTGGGGACAGAGAAGAATGTGTCTGTAGGTGGGCTGGGGCAGCAGTGCTATGCAGCCAAGTGGGGTATTACCGATGAGAAAGGCTTGCTTATGGATCTATTTATAAAAGAGAAGTATCGTCACATCTGTTTTCCCTTATAAACTTCAGGAAGTGTGGAAATGTGAGCGTCACAAGATCTGTGGGATCCCGGCATGTAGGAAATACACATAGAACTATTATTTATGGGTATGATTCTTGGAATTGGAGTGTTCAATCATGCTCCCTCCAGACTCATTCACTCCATGAGCCACAGCCCTCAATGCAATGTCTTCAGTTGTTCAAAGTGAATCAAGGAAGGAAAAAAACCTTCAAAAGTGGTGAGAATGAAGAACCACCTTATGAGGAAATTCCAGGGCACTTGAGTTTTAAAATTTAACGAACAAATTCAAATCCTAATCTTCATGCATAAATTATAGAGCTGCACATGGCCATCAGTTCCTTTCTCCCCTCATCTTGTTGCATGATGACTGCCTAGTCTTTATGATAGTATGTGATCTTGAACTAAAGCAGCCACCTGGGTCAAGAGATCATCAGTGAATATATATATACATATATATATACATATATGTATATATATGTATATATATATATACACACATATATACATATACATATATAATATCATACAAACATATATAACATACACACACATACACACATATGTATATATATACACATATATATGTATACACACACACACACACACACACATATATATATATATATATATATATATATATATATATATATATATATCATCCAGGGACAGGGGTACTTCTTGTCCATGTTGAGATCTATGTGATGCTTTTCAAAAGATACTACTCCATCATTTCTTTATCCCTTTCTCAAAGGTTCTAAATTTCTGAGGAATATATACATATACATATACATATACATATACATATACATATACATATACATATGCATATACATATGTGTGTGTATGTGTATGTGTGTGTGTCTAGCTTCTGAAATTGATAGAGATTTTCTATGTTTTTCCTAGGAGATGGAGAAAGAATGGTCTTGGAACTCTAGATGTCCTGAAATGCTTCCTAGAAGACACTTTTAACACCATTGGCAAGAGATAACACCCCCCTTCCCTACACACACACTCACACATGCAAAGGGCTGAAATAATTAAAATCTCAGGGGTGACAACAAAATTGTCCTCTCAAACCAGGTGCTTCAAAGCTTTGTCTTCAATGTTAATTAAAATCTGTTTAGAGCTCATAAACAAAGACCAAAATTTAATATAATAATGAGGAACCAGCTTCAGCCGATAAAGGGTAAAATAAAAGCCTTCACTACATGGCTGTAAATCCAGAGAACTCTGCAATGTGTTTAAGGTTAAGGAGAGAACTGAGAACATATTCTGGAGAGGCAGGTGTACTAGAGCCTAAGGTGTACACGTGCGCTGGAATTTCCTCATAAGGGGGTTCTTTCTTCTCATCACTTTTGAAGGTTTTCAACACATTTGGACACAATGTGTCGAAAAGTCCTCAGAAGAAAGGGAGTGAAGGAAACATTGTTTGTGCAGAGCATGAGCAATCCCCTAGCTCTAAACTTGACCTTGGAGAGTTCTGGAGCATAAATCACAGTCCTGGTGTCACTTAAGACCAAGATCTGATTCTTTGTACAGCCCAATGGAAACTTTCCAAGTAACTTTCCAATGGAAATTCTTCAGAGAACACAGAGCTCTGAGTGATTGGCAGGTGGGTGATCCTGTCAGCAGTGGAGATGTGGATGGGAGAGAAGCAGTACCCATGTATGGGAGACTGGTCCTGCTCTAGTCGAGTAAGAACACATGGCTGCTTTTGCCTCTACTGACCCATATTTTAGTTGGACCCAACAAGAAGTCAGACTGACTGTTGGTTCTTAAAGCCAGATGCCTGGCTCCAGAGCTTTGAGGCTGCATAATCATCATGGTTGGTCCTTCTGGGCTCTGAAGGAAAGGACTAATTATAAAACCCCAACACCCAAGGCAACATGCCCAAAAACAAAATGCTTGCAAGTCTGGAAATGGTTAGTGTTAGAAGAAGTCTTCCAATGATCATGTTTCTTTGTGAAGGAGACTCTTCCTGTTCACTCTCATGGGACAAAGTAGCAATGCTAAACAACACAGGGTGAGTTAGGAAGGCACATCCTCAGGAGAGGTTTTGAAGAGCAAATCCAGTAAGAGGAGGTGAAGCAAGGGCCATAGACTATGTCCTGTTTTAGACACATGGATTAGGAGAGACATTGAGACTAAAATGTTCTGAGAGGACCTGAACCCATACAGCAGAGAAAGACTGGGGTCAGTAAGAAATTCAGGAGTCAGTAAGGTACCTGAAAATAATGTAGCCAGAGTTGAGACTATAAAATAAACAGCCAGGCATAGTGGTTCATATCTGTGATCCCAACACCAAGAGGCTGAAAGAGGACTGCCCTGAGTTTGAGACCCATTTGTGTTACCTAGGAAGCTCCAGGCTAGCCTGGGGTACAAAGTAAAACCCTACTTAAATAAGTAAACACTTAGCCCCATTCCTACCCCTCCCCCATGTTCAGTACCTTCCTTTCTGAGTTCATCAGACTTCTGTTCAAGTTTTTCAACACCATCATCCAATCCATCCGAAAATAGAAGGACCACCTAGGGTAGGTTTTAGAAAAATGAGGGAGGAAAATGTTAGCAACAAGTTCACTGAAAACCCGCAGACCGACACACAAACTAAAGCCACATTACCTTCCCACGAGCAGCGGATTTATTCTGAAACGTATCCCACAGAGAACTTAGCAGGTTTGTGTTGAGGCGAGATGGGCCGTTCACTGTCACACTCTGCAGGCTGCTCAGTATGTTCTCACTGTAGATCTCAAACTTGGAAGGGTATCTTTCCATAGCATTTGTCACTTGAAAGGCTATGCTCACTTGAGTCTCTGTGCCCACCTCACAGCTGACCCCATTGAGGGAGCTGATGGCACGCAAGAGCTCTTGGAGGTAGGATCCCATCCAAGGCTGACCTTCAAGCAAAGTCTGCCCTCTCTGCTGGCTTGAGATATCAAATCCAACCACCACATCCACAAAACAATCTAGGATTCAAGGGGAAAGCGAATCTTGTTAGATTAACGCCACACTAATGTGACTCTGATGCATGTCTGTGTCTAGGGACCAAGAAGTCTTACTTCCATTCTGGCCATAAAGTGGAAAGCACAGGGAAACATGGGTCAGGAAAGAACCACATATCCATTTTTCTATAAGCTGTAGACGTTTTTGTTTTTGTTTTTGTTTTTCAGCTGGCATAAAATCTGGACGATTCTCTGACAACTAAAGTGCTAAATGGTTCTATTCTAGCCATTACAAATATACTGTAATATGTCCTGTCCCTAAAATATACCTAAGGCACCTTGTGGATGTAGTAATATTCTAAAACACATTCATGTAGCACTGCTTAACAACTGAGGTCACTGACAAATGTTAAATTATAATAGGAATGAGAGAAAAGTAAAAAACATTTGAACAGAGAAAATCATTTAGAACCTAAAAAAGTCACAGGAAAGTTTTGATCAATTTTCTTTCTAGAAGCATGGGTTGAGTTTGGATTGCCTTTAACATCTACCCAAAGAGGAAGTCAATGTTCAAAGAAAAAAAAAACTGTTTAGATCTTGCTTTAAGTCCTACAGGTGAAGAAGAGACTGGTGGTCCAATTATCCAACTTGTCCATGTCAAAGATACACTGCCTTTGGGAGCTCAGCCAGGTGGGGAGCAAGACATTGCCATCCGGGGTTCTAGAGACTTAGAGCACAGATGTGTAGCATTTAAAGGGCTTTGTGGTTGCCTTATGAACTCCAGGGACGTTTCAGCACTGATGACATTTAGATGGGCTTGATATTTTAAACTGAGTGCCCTAAAGGCAGATAATTCGAGAAGGATAAAAATCTTACAGCACACACACTCTTCTTTCAAGAATGTCTAAGCTGCTAAATTCACTCCAACCTTAGCCTGCTTTCTCAATACACATGGCTTGCATAAAAAGAAATGCTTTGCTTAAGTCAGTTTTCAGACCTTGTATGTGTATGTGTGAGTATGTCCATGTATCTGTGTGTCTGTATCTGTGTGTCAGTGTGAGTATCTGTGTGCCCATGTGAGTATCTGTGTGTCCATGTGAGTGTCTGTATGTCTGTGTGTGTGTGTTGGTGTGTGTATAGTGATGCCTCTTCATGCCATCTCCCACACTCATTGATCAGTTGGATACTTTTAAAAGTCTTTGAAGCAACAACAATAACAAAACAAAATTCAATGCTTAAAACAAAGGTAAGTGACTTGAGTCTTTTTCATTTTAAGACCTGAGTATAGAAAAAGGAAAACCTTACTTTATCATCAATTTCACCCAAAGATTTAATGTTGCCAAAAGGTCTAGACGGCTGGCCTTCTATTTTGCTGTCTTCAACCTTCTTCTTGGCTACCCAGAGACAGGAAGCATTAGAAAACATCATCTGTCTTTTCCAGAACTTTCATGTCTACTTCTCCTTAGACTAACAGTACTTTAATCTGTCAACAAAAAAACCAGGTGACAAAGCCACCCCACTGCCAATTTGGAAAGGCATATACACCAGCAGAGACATTGTAATGATACCAGCAGACCCTGGAATAGTTCCCTACATAGACTGAGCCCTTAAAACATTTCATCTAGATGCCAAAAATACAATTTAAGCTCCTCATGTTTAATTAAAGTTGGCAAATGATTCTACAATATGATCAAAGGGAGACAAGTTGGTGAGGAAGTCCAGGCCAAGCAGATACATGCCTAAGCTCAGTGCTGGACATCAAGGCAAAGCTGGGAAGAGAGTGCTTATGCCTTGGCCCTGAAGGCTCTAAGGACAGATGTGTCTGAGAAATTTGAGGAACTCAAAGGCTATGTTTCATAGGGAATCTGCCAGTGGTGATTCAAATCCACTGGAGGCAGGGGTTTGAGAAGTGAGTCAGAGAGAAGGATAAGGCTGATTTTCAAACAGAGGTCAAGAAGAATTGAACTAGGGTCTCAGGGCTGAGAGTAGGAAAGGAGCCATGAAAGCAAAGGAAATTAGGAAAGCAGCCACACTGGAGGACAACAGGGCAGGGATGGGACAGCAAAGGAAAGCATGAGAGGGCCATCTTCCAGCAGCCACGTGGAAATCAGGGCGGAGCTTGGAGCTGGGGAGGCAGGAGCTTCAGTCCTCCTGTGCTGGGCAAATCTCTTACCCTCTTGGAAGATTACTTTCCTTGACCACAAAAAAAATGGATTATATGTCTCAAAAGTACAAAAGGACAGATTGGATGAGACAGGGCCTGCCTGCCATAATCGTTGGGTCCTTTTATTTGTAAAGGTCTTTAGAATTGATGGTAGCATATTTTGGATATTAATACTGAGAAGTCCCAGGAGTCAGAGGGACTGGGGACAGTAGAAAGCAGTCTCCAGAATCCACTAAGCAGTGTGCCTAGGGGCTCACAGAGACTGAAAGGGCATCCAGGGAGCCTGGATGGGTCTACACCAGGCCCCTTGCATATGGGCCGTGGTTGTTTAGCTTGGGGATTTTGTAGGACTCCTAACAGTGAGAGCTGGGGTACCACTGACTCTTCTGCCTGCTTGTGGGATCTTTTTCCTTCTCCTGGGTTGCCTCATCCAGTCTTGATATGAGGGTTCATCCCTAGTCTTACTGCATCTTGTTATGCTGTTTTTGGTTGGTATCCCTGAAGGAAACCAGAAGAGTGGGTCTGGGGGAGAGGGGAGGTAGTGGGGGGAACTGGGAAGAGAGGAGTGAGGGGGATCTGTGGTCAGGATGTGTGACATGAGAGAACAATAAATTAAAAAGAGAGGAAAAGGAATACTGTTGAGGGTCACTGACTGGCTCAGTGGGAAGGGTACTTCTGCCAAGCCTGATAATCGAAGTTCAATTCCCACAACCCATACAGGGGAAGGAGACAACTGACCCCCGCTGTCCTCTCTCCTCCACAGGCTTGCTGTGGCATGTGTGGCCCCTCCCAAATACTCACAATAAATAAATAAAGGCAGGGGGAAAAAAATCAAGCAACACTGTTGACTGGCTGAGGTACATTAATGAGATTAGGCAGCTGTGGTCCTGAAGAAAATATCTCAGTGGGAAAAGTGGACTGGTTGGCAGTTGTAGGGTGAGGGAGAAAAGACATTTATACGGGGCATTTCCACACAGCTGCTAATGTTCTGAGTCATTGTACGCAGTGGGAGACACTTAAGCACCCGTCAGGCCTTATGAATGGGAAAACTGAGACTCCAATGGTAATCGTGTCTCCAACTTTCAGCACATTTTATTCACAAGTAGATCAGATGGGGCTGGGATGTAGCCCAGTGGTACTTCCCCCGGCATTCATGCCGTCAGTCCCCTGCATTCAAAACCAAACAGGAGCACCAACCAACCAACAAGCCAAACAAGCGTACAGATTGAAGCCTGGTTAACTTTGAAACACACCAATCCGCTGTCTGACCCTGTGGTTGGGAGGATTTTATCATTTCAGAAAGGACATCCCACAATATGCGTGGGCATCCCCTTGAAGCTTTATCTGCACACATTCCAGACTCATCAGCCTTTGACTTGAAACTTGACTACAAAGGCCTCACTCATATTCTTGCTTGCTGGACTAATGACTTTGAGTGTATCTTAATAAGCACTACTTTAGCTTTTTTTATTCATGATTGTTACCTTAATTTTAAAAAAATTAAAAATATTTGTTTATTTCTGGGGCACCTCATGGGGATGAGGTCAGAAGATAACTCACTGTAGCCGTTTTCCCGTTTTCCTCCTTGCACCATATGGGTTCCAGAATGGAACTCAGTTGTCAGGATTGGGGGCAAGTGACCCTCCTGGTGGAGCGATCTCGTTGGCATAACAACCGCTTCTTTTAAAAATAGCTCACTACTTGGAGCTAATAGTCCCATTTAAAAAAAAAAAAACTTTCTCAAGCACTCAAGTAGAAATTAAACTATTCTAAGATAATTTTCAACCTAATAATTTAAAATCAGTATCTCTTGTGAAATAGAAAATTAATGTCAAGGATTTGGCTGGAATAATCAGCACATTCCAAAGTTGGAACAGGGTCTAAAGTAAGTTTGCAGAAAGACAGAGGCCTCTAACCAACTTCATGACACTCAACCTTTGACCCACCCAGTGGGTTCTTACAAAAGATGGGAGACTGGAGCTTGGGAAAGTACACTTGGAGAGAGCTATTGATGTACTCTGAGCTTCCTCACACGTGAGAAAGAATTTCCTCTTTAGTTCAAGAGGATACTTCTCTTCCTTTAAAAACTCCAGTAGCTTCAAGTAACTTGAAAAGTAACTTTAAGACCCAGGGTCTCATGTGTTTTCTGCAAAAGGGGAGCCTATTTCCAGGACTGTGAATTCTAGTGTTTATGGAGACAGCTGACTTACCCCTGTAGTCCATGGAAATGCTATGAATGAGCAGTAAAAGGAACTGTTTCAGGGTCCAAGAGGAAGGGCAGATACCATCCAGAATCCAGACATACCTATCTCTTCTCAAAGGAGCATCAGTGGACACATCCCCCTAGGATGGCTTTGTAGGGATACAGGCCATGGGAGATAGGATGGAAGATATGAAAGGATGCTCCCACTTCAGGACTCAACATTGGGTGTGGCTCACTGTCAGAGCACCAGTGTCTAACCAGTGCCATGGAGTGAAACAGCTCTGTTCCTCTCACCCTTCTCTTCTCCCCAGAACATTCGAGAGTGGCCAGAAGACCAGGGTCAGCGAGAGAGGAGGGACAAGGTCCGAGATAAGGGGTAGTGAGAAGGTATGGAACAGGAACAATGGGGAAAATGTCAACGGCGTGTGGCCTTGTCACTTGCAATAGGTGAGTAGCTCATGGAAGGTGGGAAAAGTAAAATAGCCTTGTCTGGATCTTAAAGTTTCCGGGGTTATAGTGGGGTGGGCATATCAACCACCAAGAAGAGGCTCCTTCCTTCCAGTGAGGTGGCTAAGGGGAAAATCCAGCCCTTAGGGATGCATTTCATGAGTTAGTGGTAGGCAAAACACAGGAGCGGGGGGTGGGGGGCGGGCGGGGGGCCGTGGGGTGTCATGGCTACTCTTACCTGTCAACTTTATTACATCTAGACTTGACTAAAACACAAACTGCTGGACATAGAAGTATTTTTTTCTTAATTGAATCATTTGAAGCAGAAAGACCCACTTTAATCCCAGCCTTTTGAGGTGGAAAGATCCACCTGGGCCATACCTTCTGGAGGCAGCCTATATATACAACATGGAAGAAAAAAAGTCTCCCTCTGTCTGTCTGCCTGTCTGTCTGTGCCTCTGTCTCTCTCTCTCCCCCTTCCTTTTCTTTTCCCCTTTCCCCTTCTCTCTGCCTACTTGTTCTTTCCCCAGCTAGCAAGTCCATTCTTTCACTGGTATTAGAACCTAGTCCTTCAAGATCCCATCATATACTGAAGACTAGTTGAGACATCCAGGCTCATGGACTGGACGTGAACAACTACCGGATTCTTGGACTTTGTCAGTAGACAGCCCCTGTTACACTAGCTGGACCACAGCTTTAAGTCACTCTAATAAATCCCCTTTCTATATAAAGAGAGAGATTCATTCTGTCGGTTCTGTTCCTTTAGAGACTGACTAACACAGAGGGACTTTAGACTCCCATGGTGGGTAAGGCCTATTCAGAGTCAGATTCGAACATGCATCAGCTCGAGAGCTCCTCACAAAGGCACTTTGAACCAGGTAATGCTCATTCACACTCCACGAAGGAAAACATTCAGCTCTGAGAAACAACTTGTCCAAGAACAGATGGCACGGAGCAGGGATCTGTAGTCATGCTTTCAGTCTCAGCTGCCTCTAAATCACCCCATGACTTTCCTTTCCTGAGTGGAAGTCTGTGGTTAATGTTGACCATGGGTGCTCAAAAATAATCATCAATCCATAGTGCATCTTAGTAAGAAAAATAAAACCTATTCTTTCAAAACTTTCCACCTACTAGGAAAATGTCAAAATGAATGCCCCCCCAATGTGGTGTGTGTGTGTGTGTGTGTGTGTGTGTGTGTGTGTACCTAGAGGCCAGAGGTCAACCTCGTTTGTCATTCATTCCCTTGGGTACCATAGACCTTATTTTTTAAGACAGAGTCTCACATGGCCTGGAACTAATTTACTAGGCTAAGGTGGCTTTCCAGTAAGCTCCAGGGATCTTCCTGTCACTGTCTCTCCAGGCCTGGGATTACAGCCATGAATCACCACATCTGGCTGTTTTACATGGGTCCGGGGGGGTGGGGTGGTCAAACCCAAGTCCTTGTGATTACACACAAGAGCTTCACTGACTGACTGAGCTCTCCAGGCCTCAAGTCTGGCCATTCTTATTGCCATTCTAATAGAAGATAATTAGTAACATCTGTGGTAACGTTTTAGAGTAAAGGTACAGACCTAGAGAGGATCCTTCCCCACCCCTCCCATATGGGTCATTGCTTGAACTGTAAGCCTATTGCCAGGCAACCAAAATCTATCAGACAGATCATTTTCTCAGTGACATATTCTTCAATCTCAGAAAGCAGCTGGATTGAGAACAATGGCCTCTCTCTCTCCCTCTTGCATCTTCTAAAGTCAGGCATCTCTGTTCACAGAAGAGCCATACTCCCCCTGGGAGACAGAGTGAATAGAAGCCACAGGGTCTCTCTTTCTCTGTTTCTCATTCCACGGTTCACAAAACACACACACTTCATATCTGTGAAAAAGTTCAAATTGAAATCCAGAGGCCCAAATCTAAATTCTCCCCGAGGCCCCCCGGGGGAGGTAAATAGTCAGAGAAAAATGTCAGTGGAGGCAGTGGGGAAATCAAAATGAAGAACTCAATACTTACTGCTCTCACCACCCGAGGTACAGATGTTCCGAACGATCCTTTTCTTCACCTTTTTCAGCTCGTCGAAGTTTTGCACCGTCAGTTTTTTCTCTGCTGTCCCTGTGATCTGGAGCAGCTGCTGGTCATCCACGTCCCCAATGCCCACAGAGTAGATGTCCACACCTTTGTGCCTCAACTCCTCAGCAGCCTGAGCCACCTCATCTTGAGACCGGCCATCTGTAAGGACCAGCAGCACCTGAGGGGTACCTGCGTTGATCCTGCTGCCCATGTCTGGACGAAAGTAATGCTTCACCTTCCGGAGTGCATCTCCGATGTGGGTGTATCCAAAGATCTGCTGGATGCCCTCAATCTGTGTAGATATCTCCTTTTCCCCCGTGAATGCCCCCAGCAGAAACTCTGACCTGTAGCTGTGACTGAACTGTGCCACTCCTACGCGGACTCTGTTGAGGCTGACATCGAAGTCTTGAACAACTGATGCCAAAAACCGCTTCATCTTCTGGAAGTCATCTGGATGGATGCTGTTTGAACCATCCATGAGGAATACAAGGTCAACCTTTTCAATTTCGCAATCTACGGAGAGGAAAGGAAATGAGATAAGACTAGGCGACTATGCTTTAACCTGCCAGGAATAAATTAAACATCTGCAACTCTACAGAAAGAGTAGTTTGAAAGTGGTTTCTTATCTCATGCTACTCTGTGGTCAATTAATTGGAGAATAAACAAATACAAATGATCCTTTCATAAAGGCAGCGGGACTCATGCACTGCTAACCCATCCTGTCCTGTTGCTCTTGGCTCTGTCCGTTTGGTCATCTGCCATTTTCTGGTTTGACATGCCAGAGGACTGACAGCTGAGCTTCTCTCAGCATCTGCAGTCGTGTCCTAACCTTTCCAGAAGGCCGGAATGGCAGTAGCACAGCAACAACATTCACACGTATCCACACAGAGATTCAGATAGAAGCAGATGGTCTGGATTATTGACTTGGCTTCTCTGGTCCAGTTGGTCCAATAAATTTCTTTTTTCTGGTTTATTAGGGGAAATTGTTAAAAGCATGCCTTCTAATCTCCATCTGACCTTCCTCTTCTATCAGCTTCCTCTCTCTGGTGTATGTAGGCAAAAAAATACCAACTTAAGAAAAAAGAGCATTTTCAAGCACATAATACAATATAGCCAGAGATAATCCTGTTTCATTATTGTAGCAAATTCTAAACAAACAGAACAAGGGAGCTCGCTGCCAATAGAGAAGTCAGGCCTAGCACACATTCATCTGTATCCTTTAACATTACGCTAACCCCTGTCACTTTTTAAATTGTGTGTGTGTGTATATTAGTGCATAGGTGTGTGGGTATGTACCCCCATTCATGAAGGTCAGAGGGGACATCAGGTGTTCTGACTTATTCTCTCCTCTGTCCCTTAAGATGGGGTCTCTCTGAAATTGTAGCTAGGCTGGTGGTGCCAATGAGCACCAGTGACTCTCCTCTCCGCTCTCCATGGAGCTAGGCTTACAGGAACAATTGACTTTTTACATGGAGCTGGGATCTGAACTCTGGTTCTCATACTCTAAGCACCTCCTCAGCTTCAGGCTAATTCTCAGTGTAGTTTCAGGAAAGGGTAAAGGTGACAGATTTCCTACAGTCCGGATAAGGGGGAGACAAGCAGATACGGCAAATAAATCCTTACTTAGCAGCCTTTCTTGCTTTGTGGGGGAAGTTTCAGTCAAAAGGTACAGTTGTCAACTTGCACAGAGAAGGAGAGACAGGTGACATTTTAGGCATTGCCAGCAAAGGAAGCTAAGAGTAGCCCTTGTTCCTAGTAAAAACAGATTGTTAGTTTGCCGGAGGAAAAGCTAGTGGCTACTTCCTGAGGAGGTAAAGTTCATAACAAACAAACAAGACAAAACCAGAAGAGGTAAATCATTTTGGAAAATAACTGCACCCACATGTTGGAATTGTGGCCCAATAGTGATTGTTCTAATAAAAATATTTTATTTCTTGTTATTTTTTAGAACGTAAAATTGCTTATATGTTTCCTCGCTGACTAGTCCTCCTTTTTGGAAAGCAAATTCTGCCTCTTCTTGAGAAAGACTGCGATGGTCTGTATATGTTGGCCCAAGGGAGAAGCACTGTCAGGAGGTGTAGCCTTGTTGGAGTAGGTGTGTCACTATGGGTGTGGGCTTTAATACCTCCATCCTAGCTGCCTGGAAGCCAGTCTTCTCCTAGCAGCCTTCAGAACAAGATGTAGAACTCTCAGCTCCTCCTGCACCATGCCTGCCTGGATGCTGCTATGCTTCTGCCTTGATGATAATAGACTGAACCTCTGAACCTGTAAGCCAGCCCCTATTAAATGTCATCTTTATAAGAGTTGCCATGGTCACAGTGTCTGGTCACAGCAGTAAAGCCCTAACTAAGACAAAGACCTTAGGAAAATAAAGTCTAAGAATTATCTTTCCGTTTTGGGGGGTGGGAAGGGGAGGAGAGGAGCAGGGTTACACTACATAGGAGGTCTAGCCTGGAACTCAGAGTGCAGTCTAGGATGCCCTCGAACTGCCTTAGCCTCCTCGAGTCCTGGGACTATAGGTACACAGCACCAAGTCTAGCAAGATAAAAAATATAAAACGGCAGCTGAATGAATGAGCAATGGATGAATGTGCACACACGCACACACAGTCGCACCATGATGAATGTGCACACACGCACATACAGTCGCACCATGATGAGTGTGCACACACGCACACACAGTCACACCACGATGAGTGTGCACACACGCACACACAGTCACACCATGATGAGTGTGCACACATGCACACACAGTCACACCATCTCTACCTGCCTGAAAGGAAAGACAAACATCAATGTGGGCTGCCCTCTGTGGCAGCCCTCAGAGACCTGACTGGAGTGTTTAATACCTAAGTCTGCATTTTTGGTGAATTTGTTTGGTCTGGAGGAGAGAGCGACTTCAGGCAAAGGTGACGGCCCTTAGGACGAGGCTGAGTGTGACTTTGGGAAGAAAGGTATCTAAAGGTATCTAAGTGGACCTGTGTCCTACTAAAGTATTTTCAAAAACAGCAGAGTTCCCAGTGTTAGAAGGGTCCAGGGGAAGGGAGGAAAAGCCTTTTCAAAGAGGAAGAAAGAAAACAAAATATCAGAGTTGAAAGCCCGTCCAACGCTGGGATCCTACAAGTGGGAGAGTCACTTCATAATGTTGGCTCCTTCTCTCCTCCTGGAAAACTTGTTCCCAAACGTGACTGGTTGGTATCTCACTCATTTGCCGCTCCCCCCGCCCCCCGCTTTTAATAATTAGGAAAAATTTAGCTGACAGGCCTTACCGACTTTTGAAGAGTTACAGACACTGGCTGACACATCGGAAAATATCCCCTTCAGGCCTCCAAAGGTCTCTACAAAGTAGTACTTGTCACTTGACCCTGCCATGGCCAAGAGCTCCCCGATGTTGGCACCAGCAATGCCCACAGCCAGGACAAGAATGCCTTTGTCCCTCAGGGCCTTGGCGGTGGTGTTGAGCTTCTCTGCATCATGAGATTCTCCATCGGTAATCACAATGAGGACTTGGGGGACTCCCTTGTGCAGACGGCTGCCCCGGGCTTCAGTGAACATGTGATCGGAGAAGGCCAGGGCCTCAGCAGTATAAGTATTACCACCCATGGGATGGTCATTCTGGAGCACCGAAATCACCTCCAGCTTTGTGCCTAGCTCATCCAGGTAAAACAGCACTTCTGGGTCATCAGCATATTTCAGAGCTCCAAACCGGACCTGATTCTTGCCCACATCAGCTTTTTTCACCAAGCCAATCATGAAGTCCTTCATGATGTTATATTCTTGATGGTCAATGCTGCCGGAGCTATCGATGACAAACACCACATCCAAAACTTCAATCCGCTTGCATTCTGAAAAGGAAGGGAAACAAACATCTGAGATTCGGTGTGGGAAGTCCCCCAATTCTCATTTACATGGCTGGTGCTTTCTCTCTGTAGGAACATGCTACGTGTCAGATTTTTAACTTTCCAGATAACAGAGATACCTAGCTCTATTGTTCTGGCAGTACTTATCAATGTTCAAATGAGATTTCAGAACAAGGGAACTGTGGAGTGAAACCTAGGACAAAGGTAGAAGGAGGAATGGCCATCATAGGACCACTAGGAGTACAACCTCCACCTTCAGACTAAAAAGGAGAAAATCCTAACTATATAAAACTTCCATATTACTGGTCCCTTCCTTATATGCTTCTATTTATACAGGTTTATTTTTAAGTTATTGGAATCCTGAGCTTTTATTAGTATCCCATGGGGAAATAACAAAACAATAACAACCACAAGAATCTGATAACACTATGTTTTTATCACAGTTCCATGTTGACTGATTTCTGAGCCTACATTTCTTCCTTGTTGACTTTACTTTTTTTTGTTTGTTTGTTTGTTTGTTTGTTTGTTTTTTCAAGACAGGGTTTCTCTGTATAGCCCTGGCTGTCCTGGAACTCACTCCGTAGACCAGACTGGCCTCGAACTCAGAAATCAACCTGCCTTTGCCTCCCAAGTGCTGGGATTAAAGGCATGCACCACCACTGCCTGGCTCTGTTGACTTTCTTGAAACATTTACTTCCATAATTAGGACGCATCATTAAAAAGTAGGTCAGTTCTCATTTAGCTCAAGTAAGTTGTCCTAACACGACATTCCTGTGAACTTGTTAAGACTGAGGTCAGCACTATGGCAAAGTAGAACAGGAAAGACCTAATAACTAATTCATCTAATGGAGCACATCCCACCATGAGTTCTAGAGCTTAACTCATCCTTTCTGGAGAAGTGGAGTCCCAAGATGGTCATGTGGTATTATGTTGGTAGTACACACTCTCTCTTTGGGTCTTCGGGAAAGTGCAATCCAAATACTTGTTAGCTCAGCTATTCTGGAGAAACAGGACTTTGAGAAAGTACTCCCCCAGTACCCAGCTGGCTTTCACAATTCCTTCTTTTGCGCTAAGCCACTTGCCAGCCATGCGGTGGACTGTTGAAAACACAAGAGCCAATGTACTCAACGCTGACTGGAGGCCATGTGTACAGAGCCAAAAATCAAATTCCCAAGAAAGGCTGACTCCACTGAAGAACTAGGTCCCTCCAGCCACCCGCTGGCTGTGAAGGTTGCTTGGATTACTCAGGGATTTGGGCTTGGGGTAGAGGGGGGTTGTTTAGCTTTGGAGACCTTCAGAGAGCTTGAACTTATTATGGATGTATTGCCAGGAAACAAAAAACAGATGTAGTCCTTCTACCAAATGCAGAAGAAGATCAACCACCAAACCCTACAGAAGGGGTTGAGCTAGCACAACGAGACAATGTCTCTTCCCCCCTTAAAAGTCTGCAAATACATCTTTTTAGAGGGAATTTTCAGAATGTGTCAGCCATTAAGTCTAGGGATCACAGACCAATTTAGCTGCCTATGTTTGTTGGCCTTCCTTCTGTGGATTTGGGTTTTTGGGGGGAGAAGGGTGAGATGCTGGGGTTTAGCCCATGACCTTGAGAGTATTCTAGCACTGAGTTGCTCCTTCAGCCTGGAGCTTTGGTCTGCCCGCTTCCATCCCTCTGCAGTATTACAGGAAGAGTGACAAGTATACCATCTACTTCTCTGGAAGTATCTATTGCCTGAGTTCACCCCCTACAGTCATGTTTTGTACAATTTAGCCGACAGTTCTCACAAACATTTGAGCAAATTGATACTAAGCCAAAACATGAGTCTTTCTGCTCAGGAGGCTACTAGGATCCTCTAGCAACTGCCTCAGCAGCTCATAAGTGTTCTAATGGCACAGGGCATATAAGGTTGGGTCCCTCATTGGAAAGCAAGGCCAACTGTGGTGGGACTTATGTTCTAACACTGCCCATGGGGTCACACTGAAACTGATGTGACAGCCTTGCATAGCTCCCTCCTCCCACTTGTTTTGCTTTCTTTCCTCTCCTCCTGGAAGCACTTCCTCAACAGACCTCTTCCACAAGAGCTCTTGACAATGCCCTTCCTCTTCCAGGGAACCTGACATAAGACCTGGTGACATCAAGGTGCTTAAAGGAGTAATTAATCACATTAGGACCATGATTTGTCTGTAAATGGGAAAGCCGCAGGCCCAAGTCATTCTTTTCTGGATTTATTTTTATATAGGGGATGGAGGGAAGGCACGGTCTTGAGCCAAGGTCTTACTCTGTATCCCAGACTAGCCTAAAACTCATTATGCAGCCCAGGCTGGCCTTGAACTTGAACACTGTGAGTACAACTGAGAGCCACCATCCGCAGCTCTTAACTCCAAAGGTCAAAGGCACTAAAACAAACATTTCAAGTAAGGAGCTTACAGAACCCAAATACAATTCTATTGAATGTAACAGTAAGCAACAGCAAGTATTGGGTCGCCCAGGCCTACCTTCACGGGGACTGCAGATTCCCAGTACGAGGTCATCTTCAATATGCTGCAGAATGTCAAAATTCTCAACATAGAAAACCATCTCTGGCTTCCCACTGATCTCCTCGAGCTGGGTGACATTGGAGCCAAATACTCCCACAGAATAGATAATCACACCTTCTTTGCGAAGGGCAACCGCTGGGTCCCTTACTAGGTCCTGAGCCTCACCATCTGTGATGAGAATGAGGAACTTCCTGACATTGGGCCGGGCCCCCTTGTCGGGACTGAAGTACTGAGACACAAAGGTCAGGGCACTGCCTGTCATGGTTGTTTCTCCTATGTGAGTCATTCGGTCAATGGCGGCGGCAATGTCACTTTGAGACATGAATGTGTTGAGTTGAAACTCCTCCTTGTTTTCATGGCTGAACTGGACCACGCCAACTTGCACTCGGTCAGCCCCGATCTGGGATTTGCTAACCAGGTTCTTCATAAACATCTTCATCTTGCTGAAGTTTTCAGGTCCGATGCTGCCAGAACTGTCCACCAGAAACATGATGTCTGCTTTCATGTCTCTGCAGGCTGCATGGGAGAAACTGGGATGTTTATGTACATCACTGTATATAAAAAAATTCACAGGAAAACCCAGATCACGAATAAGTCTGTGTTCAAGCTCAGTGTGTGCATCATAAAGATAGTTAGGCAAATAAAGAATTGCAAGCAATAAAAGCCAGAACTATTCTGTTCTTTGGTAATTGGCTTAAGCATTGCAATTTCAGCACCATCTGAGGCCAGATCATATTTTGCTGTAGCAGTACTCTGAATTGTCGATCTACAAGATTGTTAGCCATTTGGTAATGCTAAGAGATATCCCTACTCAAGACACCAGAAATGTATCTACAAGCTACCAAATAGTCTCAGATAGTAAAAACCATGAGTGGAAAATTACTGATACAGTGCTCCAGAGAAATTCAGACAAGTTCATTTATAAAATGAAATGTCCATCAGATAGCCACGTCCCCTCAGAACACTTTTGATTGAATTATACATATAACACCTAATAATATACTTATTAGGGGTCTGTGAGGAGAGGCTAATTAGTATTCACTAGAGAGAAATCCTCCAAATAGCTCTGTCATTCTTAGAATATTAACTTGCACTACAATAGGGTTTTGTTCTGGAGAGAAAATACCACACAGGTCAATAATCTCAACTTAGAAATGTGGGTCATCTGTCTAGACTAAGCGCATCCCTTTGTGAGCTGCTGTCTGAAGGTCAAGCCATGTCATCTCCTACCTTCTTCAGTGCAGATATCCTGAACCACTTGGTTCCTTATGTCCCTCAAGGCATCAAATTCATGGACGTAGTAAACTCGCTTTTCCTCTCCTGCTATCTCTCGCAGCTGTGTTTGGTTGGCTTCCTTGACGCCGATTGCATACACTCGGATATTTTCCTCTCTCAGCTTCTGTGCAGGCTCCAGGACACTGTCCTGGGACATGCCACTTGTCAGAACCACCAGGTGACACGGCACTTTGCTTCCTCGATCCTTCTTTGCTCTTTGCAACAGCGTCAGAGTGAAGTTCAGGGCTGACCCCGTGTTGGTGTTCCCGCCCATCTGCCTGATATTCTCGATGGCCTTGCCCAAGTCAGGCTTGTTAGCGTACTTAGAGATGTCAAATTCCAAGTCCCAAGTGTCAGCGTACTGCACAGCCCCTACCCGAACCTTGTGGGGAGCAATGTTGAACATGCTCACCACCTCTGACAGGAAGGCCTTCATTTCATGGAAGTCTGTGGGCTGGGTGTTCCCTGAACCATCAATGAGCAGATAGATCTCAGCTTCCTCTGTGTCCACGCAGGCTGAAATGGAACCAAAAAGTTGAATGTGTCGTCTGGGGCAAATGTAAGAGAGACATGAGTACACATAAGAAAGATGGATATCGTAAGTATCTACGAAAGAAAGATGGAAGTGACTTCCAGGCATTGAGGGCTTGCTTTCCTAGCTTGGGATGGGGGCTCAGCATCAGTTGGAGGAAAACAGTTGTTTCTGATAGTTTGAGACTATAACCCTAATTCTTCGCTATAAGTAAGGATAAATATATGTATAGAAATATTAGAAATTTCTTTTTGCAACTTGCTTTTCTCCATTAGTAAATAATATTTGGAGGTAAAGAAATATAATGTGGAATAGAGGATGTGTAGTAAGATACTATGAGCATGTGAGTTCTCTTTCCTAGAATCTAGAAAAAGATATTTACTTCTTGCCTTCTCCTACTCCTGAACTCCAGTTGGGATGCAGTTAGTGACCTTGAGTATAGGACCTAGTGACACAGTAAATAAGCTATAAATAATTGCACATAATAAATACACATAGGTTTGCATATACATAGATATGAAAATATTTGTATAGCACCCATGGGTACGTATGTATATATGTATAAAAAAAACGCTGTGTATGTGCAAATACATAATCTATTCTCTTTCTCTAAATGTGCAAACAATAGATGGTTACTTAAATTAATGTGTCTTCTATACAAATCCTATTTCTTATTTGTTCTCTAATTTGGACTTGGGGTTAAAGGAAGAGAAAATTAAAAATAAAGTACGGGGAAGACCAGGGGAACTGGGGAGACAAAGAAACGTAGCCAGCAAAAGGGGCTGGAAAAGAATAGGAAATGATTCCAGGGTGTAACTGGTCCAATTAAAGCCATGCTAGGGAGGAAATCCTTCTCCCAGGCTCACACTTTAGTAGATGCAATGTCCTCCAAGCTGGACTTTAGAGTATCCAGCTAAACTTAAAATTAGGAATTATCATTCTGCCTACCCACTTCAGTGCCCCTGAGTCCCTTCTGTATATATAACACTCAAATGACAAGAATGAAGAAGGCTCTAGAATGCCCTTCTCCCAGTGAGGCTTTACCAGATTTGAGGGCCACAGTCCGTTCTGAGGAGACAGAGACCGTGTGTGTGATTTGGTTCCGTAGTTTCTTCAAGAACGTCTGGTTGTGGGTGGCCAGCTCAGAGAAGTTGCTCAGTTTGGAGGTGAACTGCTCAGCAGGGTAGGATGCGATCTTCTCTAGCTGGTCTGGGTTAGCCCCCTCTATGCCCATGGTAAAGATGGTCACTCCCTCCCGCCGGAGATTGGCAGCTGCCTTGGTCACATTGTCTTCTGAAGCTCTGTGGGTCACCAGCACAGCGATCTGAGGTACCCCTTGGTTCTTCCGACTGCCCCTCTGTGCACTGAAGACTTCCTTCCTAGTCTTTCTGAGGGCAACTCCAGTGTAGGCCTGCCCTACCTGAGGGGACAGATCCTGTATGTGCTGCAAGACCTCCGTCTTGTTGACACCCATGCTCAGAGAACTGATCACCCTTGTCTCGTTGCTATAGGTCACCAGGCCAACCCTCATGCAATTTTCCTTTATGTCAAGGGCAGAGACACTCTCCCCCAGGAATGCTTTAAGATGATCTAGGTCCTCTTGGCTGCCATTAATGGCCATATCCAACAGGAACACCACATCAGCCACAGAAGAGCCTTGGCAAGCTGTGTGGGGAAAAAGAAATGAGTCAGCACCTTTATCACAGGACAGTTAGCACCTCTGCTGAGCATCATAAGACATATAGGACACTTGAGCACAGCTATGTAAAGGAGGTATGATGCGATTATTTATAAGTATATATTATACATATTATTTTATAAAATGATAAAGTGAGATGTAGTGTTTACCTCATAGAGTTGGCAGAGATAGTAAATAAATGATATACTTAACATGGAGACTGGTAGATATAATTCATTCAAAAAAACCCTAGCTATTAATTGTGAAAATCATTTGGGTACCACCTTTATTATACCCAGCGGCTCAAACCTAAATGTTGCAAAGGAATGATGAAGGGTACTGTTACATTTTCAATTATTTTGGAAAGACACTAGTAGTAAAGATCTGTATTTCCATACGTTGCCACAAGGGAAGCATTCTGTGTTATCAATAGGTCATCTCCAGCTGATTTAACCAAGGGGGCAGACTGTGAAGAACACAGAAGCTAATTCAGAGTCAAACAGCAGAAGAAGCAATGTGGGGTTCAGGATACCTGACTAGAAAGCAGGGGACTTCACCCAGCTCAGGCCACACGTGGCTGCTTGTTACTGGGATAGAGCACTTAAATTCTCTGCTTCAGAATAGAATTTGAATAACCAGGGGTTGGCTTCAGCCTTGACATTCTATGGTTACACTATGTGGTTTCTGAAGCTAAAGGCTTCTCCAGAAGCAAATTTGTCTTCACTAAGCCAGTCATAAACCAGCAGCAAGAAAAACAACCCAGGGAGGTGGCTGATAGGGACTTGGGTGGCAAGGAGGAGGTAGGAGGTATTGCAGAATTTTTAAATCCGGGGCTAAATAGGCCATGAAAAAAAACAAAACAAAACTAAGGCTGGTGGGATTCTTTTTTTTTCTTTTTAGTGGCCACAATCTCTGTATCTTCTTGAATACATAGAGATATTGAATACCTGAAAAAAAGCCACCCATTGGAAGAAAGGGGTATTCACAGGACTTTAATTTTTCTTCCCACCTTGATTTTTCAAAATCAGTTTTACACTGGTCCTATGCACAGAGCCTCAGCTCACTGTCCTGGTAAGTCTTGTTACCACTTTGACACACTTAGAAGAACTGCCTCCATAAAATTGGCCAGTGGGCATGCCTCTGGAGCCTTTCCTTGCTAATTGACGGAGGAAGTCTTGGCCCACTGTGGGCAACACCATCCCTAGGCAAGTGCAATATATAAGAAAGGTAGATGAATAAGCTAGAGGGAGCCAGCTAGCAAGCAGTGTCCTTCCATGTTCTACTTCAGTCCTTGATTGAATCTCTGCCCTAACATCCCTCCACAAGGGACTGTGAACCTATAAAGCTAAAATAGACCCTTTTCTCCCTACTTTGCATTTGGCCAGTGTCTTATCACCACAATACAAAGAAAATTAGGACACCCACCTTCTACAATAATGTCATCAGCCATTCCTTCCCTGTACTGAGTTACATCCTTGATGATCTGTGTCATGTTTGGGGCAAACATACTGAGGTCTCTGGCAGTCCTGAGGTTGAAATGGAACTGCGAGGTGGCCATGGCCTTCAGGTTTTCCTCAGAAGCCTTCTGTACCCCCACAGAGACGATTTTCACCCCATCTTCCCGCAGGGCCTTTGAAGCCTCTTCCACATCATCCTCAGACTCCGCGGAAGCCAGCACCACCAGGATTGGGGGAAACTGTTTCTTGTCTCTTCCGTTTGTGGGAGCAGAGAAATAGGTCCTGTGAGCCTCCTGCAGGGCGTTCCCTATCTTCAGGGACCCACCGATGAACCCCAAGTTCTTCTTCAGGTGGTTCAGCATGGGGTTCCTGTTCTTGAAGGTGCCCAGCTGGAACTCGTTGTGGAGAGCATCACTGTACTGGGCCAGGGCCACTCGGTACTTGTTGGCCTCTATGGGGAGGCTGCTGATCATCTTCTGGATGAACGTCTTCACAAGAGGAAAGGACTTAATCCCTAGGTGATCTGAACTATCCACCAGAAATACCACATCTGCGTACTCTGGGCCTATAAAATCATAACATAGCAAAAAGCTTTAGAAATTTTCTGTTATGTTTAATGCCAACCACACACACACACACACACACACACACACACACACACACACACACAATGTATACAAATAGAAAATTAGTTAAAAAAAAATTTAGTACCTTCCTGGCAAATTGAACAGAATAGCTTAGCACCACATAATCTCTCAGGAAAAGAAGTATTTGTTTCTTGGTGTGAGTGCTTTAAACAACTCCTCATTAGGAAGCTTTGCAACAATGAGCACATTTGCAAAAAATTAGCTAACTGGGAATAGGTAAACTTATCAAAATGAAACAGCAAAAAAATTATTCTTTATTGGGCAATTTCCTCCTGTGCTCTTTATAGGATTTGGGATGTGGGCACATGCACACATGTGCACCCACGTGCAAACACACACACATCAAAACATTGAACGTGTTCATTTGAATCAGACTCCTTCAAATTGATTAGAAGTATGAACCTGAGCATCTTTCACTGTGATTCTCACTTAAGTAACGCCTCGGGTTATCTGATTAATTTGCAAACATAGTTTTTGTATTAAAAAGTGTCGAGTTGATGAAGCTCAAAACATGATGAATACACAAAATTGGCTTAATCTGCAGGAAAGTTATTTCTAATACATTCAACAAGTCATATGAATGAGCATCATGATTGATATATTTATTTTCTCATATACAAGATATGATGGCATCAAAGAACTTGAGATGAGAAATGGGATTGCAAAGCATATTTTATGTTGGAATGCAAAAGCCTTTCTGAACTTTAAAACAATTAATTTGCAAGCTGTCTAGGACTTTAGTATTATATATATATGTGTGTGTGTATGTGTGTGTTATATACTATCATTATACAATCAAATATATATATATAAATAACATGAGTTATGTTATATATGTTATATATTTACATATATATATAATATACATATATGTATGAATGAATGATAGCATGACATAGTCTCATGTATACCAGGCTGGCTTTGAACTCTTGATCTCCTGGCATTACTTCCCAAGTGCTAGAATTACAGGCATGTGTCCATCACCATGCGAGGTTCTGCAATCCTATTTTTACTTTATAGAAAATCATAGTCTGGGCTGGAGAGATGGCTCAGCCGTTAAAGGCTAGGCTCACAACCAAAAATATAAGAAAATCATAGTCTAAACTAGTTCCTCTTACTGACAGCTTTTTGTCTGATCTGTGAACTTTCAGCACTTTATCATCAAGGAAGACAGGTAAGTTGTACATGCTTGAGTATGTGTTATCTGAGAAAATGCAGTGCAGTTGGATTATGTGATAGGAAACCTGACTGTCATCAGCTTGTTCTATGAGCATTATAAAGTTATCCAATATCCATTAGCCCCAGTCTCCTCTGCTTTAAAATGTGTAGGTTCAATTAGCAAATGCCCAGGCTATCTCCTCACTTCTCCTTATCACAAATGGTTACTAGATAAATTCCTATCAAGTCATACTCGCTCCTGTTTTTGTTCTGCTGTTGCTAAGAAAGCAGCCCTGGCTTCTATCATTCGGTCTTTGGGAGCATCTGACCAGAGCTCAAAGGATAAGTTGGTCCTTTCTCATCTTTCAAGTGACCTCATCCCCAGGAATCTGAGACTCTTGACTTGATTACAGAGCCAGAAACACTCAGGGGAAGAATGAGCAGAGGACCTTCTTCCAAGGGAAGGCTGGTTGGTCCAGCGAACCCTGCTCAGGGCAGTTTGTTATATGGCCATCAGGGACCTTTCTCCTCATGCGTAAGCTCCTGTATCTTGTGTAGAAAAGACACGTGGTTGATTATCAGTGAGACAGTTCAGGTCCTTTATCATGTCTAAGCCATGAATGAAATACCTGTGTTGTGGGGGTGGGGGGATTGACTCTTGTTAAAAAGCTTAAGGCTCAGAGAGATAGCAGATGTTATTTTGGGGGGCAAAGTTTAGTTTATCTCCACAAAATTTGTTTCAACATTAGAATCCTAGAGGAAGCTATAAAGCCAGCATAGGTGGTCCTGGACATGAGCCGGCCAGCACCTTCACCAACTACTGTAAGCAGGGCCAGAGGAGACCATGGGCAGTGTTTTGAATTTCATTTCACTGGACATGAGTGACTAACTACAATTACTGACAGTGACAGCTAAACGCTCTCTCCAGGGTAAACACAGGCATGCTTTTTTAAGCATAAGTCAGACAAGCTGCAGCAGCCGGCAGCGAATCTACACATTTAGCTAAAGCAACATTTTTAGTCAAGTCAATTAAAAACAGAGCCACTCTGAATTTTCCAGTGCTTAACCTAACAGAATTCGAAAGGAATCCTGGAATAGGCTGGATTAAAGACAAAAGGATAGCTTTCCTATATTTTACCAGTAGCCCAGGATTTCCAAATAATTCAGGGTAACGGAAAAAAAAGATAAGACTTTGCCCCCACATCCTCCCTGGCATTGAAAGGGAAGTCAATGCCTTAACTTTAACAACTTGCACTCATTCACTAGCTAGTACGAATAAAAAGAATTGTGAAAAGGAAGTGCTTCCGTTTCTCCTACCAGAATCTTGGTTCACACACACGTGGAAACAAATCATCGTCAGGAACACGACCAGCAGCATGTTCAGGTTGTAGGCTGAAAAATGCCCAACTTGAAAGCTGAAAGGCAAGCATGGGAAATCATGAGAAGGTTATTTGTACATCAGGACTCACACAGGTGATGGCAGACAAACTTAGACAGTAAACCCCGTGTGGTGAAGGGCACGGCATAGCCAAGGCTCACTGGCTTTCTACCCTCTGAGGCGCCTTGGAGGAAAGGGAGGCTCCCTCACAGGTATGCTTTCTTGGTTCTCAGACCTTGAGAAAACATGTTGGGCAGCCAGTGGAAGTGGCTAGAGGCACCGTGTTTCCTTCAGCCTTCCCCCATGCCCCTCAGCACACGGTCTACTCACCACCATGACATGTGCGGTTCACTGCGATGAGGTCTAAGACTGCTGCTTAAAGAGGCACTGACTGCCATTTCTTTATTCATAGTTTTAATTTTGAAACAGGGCCTCACTATGTAGACCAGGCTGGCCTTGAACTCGAGAGATCCCCCTACCTCTGCCTCAGAATGCTGGGATTATATGCCCAGGTATAATTTCTCTCCTATATTCTTTTTTTTTTTTAAATTCTCAACTTTAAACTTTATTATATATTTAAAAGGAAGCATATTTAAAATCTCACGCACTGCCGGGCGGTGGTGGCGCACGCCTTTAATCCCAGCACTTGGGAGGCAGAGGCAGGCAGATTTCTG
>NW_022196906.1:99470230-99471659 GCF_008632895.1 Mastomys coucha
AAAAAAAAAAAAAAAAAAAAAAATCTCATGCGCCGAAATTAACCAGACCCAAAGACTGTACAACTCAGTGAACTTCTTTTATGCATACAGTTAGAGTAGACATTTGGGGCAGAGGCTATGCAGCTTCTTACTGGATTTTATACTTTCACTATTGAATGCATTTTATATGCTTATTCACCATCAAAGCCAAAACTCCATGACAGGATTATAACTAGAAAAACAATTAGCCTCATATCCTTTCATAACTGGTGCTCATATGGCCATTCAGTCCTTCTTTGTCCCCTAATAGTCACCTTGCTTGTTCTCTTCATGGTAGGTGGCACCCACATATAGACATGTCACACATATGCACATACTATCGGTTAGGTTCTGCATATAAGGAGAGCATGAGATTTCTAAGACTGTGACCACTTAATATTATGCATTCCAAATCCATTCATTTTCCTTTGAATTTTGTGATTTCGTTTTTTCTACAGGCCTGAATAGTATTTATTTGTAAATATATTTTATGTATTTAATTTTTATTATCCATTCATCTGTTAATGGACAATTAGGTGGATTCTAATAATTTGCACAATATTCTTTAATCAAAGAAGAGGAGGAGAAGGAGGAGGAGGAGGAGGAAGAAGAAGAGAAGGGAGAAGAGAAGGAAGAGAAGAAACCTGAGCTGTATGTTGAAGATGGATTCTCAAGTCTTAGAATGGGGAACTCAATTTGTGTCCATCTGCCTGGATCCACACAAAGCAAGGGTCTCACAGTTCCAGCTCAGCCTAGACCATTTTCATCTACCCTGGAATGCCCATCATGGAGTTAGAGAGAATATGAGATGTATTACAAATAAATATAAGCACACGGAGCTTTTCCATTAGAGCAAGCTGGTCTGTTGTTGAGCCACTATTATGATTTCCATGTCCTGCCTAATTGCTACCTAAATATATATTCACCTACGACACTCCATTCACTTCAAGGTTCCTCTCAAACTTAACATTTGCACAGTCAGAAAATGGACTTTTGACTAAGGAATTCGATCCCTATTTCCGTGCCTGCTCCATTGTCCCCTTGATATTCTCCAATTTGAGACTTTGTTCCGGTCCTTCATAAGAGTCTAGACAATTCACACTTTGGAAGCTATGCCAATTGTCAGTCATAGTCAAGTGGAAATGAGTGGGCTGGAAATGGGCTCCTAAGAGGCCATTTTAGCCAACCTTTTCAGTCAAAGAAGCAAAACTTTAAAATAGAAAGTCCAAGGTAAATATCTGCATATGTATTTTCCTACTAGTGTGTATAAGCAAATTCTGTGTGTGTGTGTGTGTGTGTGTGTGTGTGTATGAAAGAGGGGGGAAGAGAGAGGAAGGAGGAGAAGGAGGAAGAGAAGGAGGAGGAAAAAGAGGAGGAGGAGAAAAGGAGTAAAGGAGAAGGAGAAAGAGAA
>NW_022196906.1:99471769-99476863 GCF_008632895.1 Mastomys coucha
GAAGAAGAAGAAGAAGAAGAAGAAGAAGAAGAAGAAGAAGAAGAAGAAGAAGAAGAAGAAACAAGAAGATAAAACAAGCAATGGAAATGATTTTTAAGTCCAAGCTTGAGTTAGCAGGGCTGGGCTGGGCTGTGCTGGGCTGTAGCTCAGGGATGAAGGGTTTGCCCCTACTTTCAGTCTCAAGTTAAAAAAAGCACAGATGGTAAAGATAATGGGTTTACTTTTATTGTATCAAAATATAGACAAGTGCCCAAGATTTAAATGTTGGTCTACTACCATAGATGAGCAGATTCTTTTGAAAATATCTGATTGCTTAAAGACCTATGACTTGAGATCATTAGCATAAAATTTAAATTCACAGCACATTTCACCTTAATACCATAGTTCTCATCCTAATGCTGCCTCTCAATGTACAAACAAAAGTGGGGGTCTCTTTAATCTGTGCTCTGCTGGGTCACATCCCCTCAGAATTCTAGGTCTTTATAAGTTCCTGCTGTGAAGGTAAGAGTGCCTCCTTTACAGTACAGCTGCAAAGCCTGCTCAGTCAGCCAAACATTGGCTCCAAGGCCAGCCAGAGCATTCAGAACTTGACCAAGCGCCCTTCTTGGGGTTGTAGGGAATCAGGGGCTGCAGAGTGACTTCTGCCCCACATGAGCCAACTCATAATCCAGGCCATATCTACAAAGTAGATATTTTAGAGCCCAGGGGAATGTAGAAACAACTTTGGCAACATTGGGATCAATGTCATTTGTGTTTTATTTTTAAGTGAGGCATGAAGGACACAGCAGTTTAGGCACTGGCTTTCTTTTTCTTCAGAAGCGAGTGAGGGCATTTTCAGCTGCTTTCCTGGAAGAAACCCTGGGTCTTTGCCAAGGTGTTAAAGATAAAGAGCTGTCCACTCATTAACCCTTAATGGCGCTACCACTCCCTCCGAACTGAAAATGAGTAAAGGGAAGCAAGCCTAGGTCCAAGTTAAGATGCTGCAGGCTGAGTCCCCATCCACATGAGGGGGATGAACTTGGCGACTTGATGAGAATACGGACTTGGTGACCATAACGGAAATACCACATGCAAGCGAGGTTAACACTTAACGTCACGATTCCCAGAATCTCATAAAGATGATCACACAGGAGCAAGGTTATCAGGTGACCTGACACTTTGCAAAATTGACACTTGTCTGTGTTGAGGTGTTTGGCAGAAAGAAGAGAATTAAAAGTACAAAGCTTTGTGACTGAGCCTCTGCCCCATCCACACTGTTACATTATGCGGGACAATGCCACCCGTCTTCCCTAGGTGCCTAATCTGAAGTTCCATTCCTCTAGTCTCTTCCATCCAGAAGGTCCACAGTTTAATATTCATTGATCTAATCCCTATAATCCAACAAAGACAAAAAAAAAAAAATCCAAAAGCCATAAGCTCAGCTCCCTGACACACTATGGCAGAAAGATCCCAAGCTCAAGGCCTGCCCAGACTCCAGAGTGCGTTTAAGGACAGCCAGGGCAACTTAACAAGAAACTTGTATCAAACATAAATGAAAGGGCAGGGAGGTTAGGGATGTAGCTCAGTGGTAGAATATGCCAGTCCCACAGCAAACACGTTGACTGACAGGCGGGCAGACCGCACCAGAGATAACAAATCTGCTGGAACCCTTTAGGGCTTAACTGCATCAAGCATTTTCAAGATTAAAATCCACCAGGTAGTATCTGACCACTTAGAAACTGAAAACATAGGAGTTCAAGAGAAGCAAGAGCACAGAACATTCTGATCAGAAATCAGTAAACTAAAAAATGATTTACAAATTTAGTTGAGCTTTGAAGAGACAAATCTCAGATCTGATCAATTAAAAAAATAAATCAGCATTTTCTTTATCATAAGATCTTCTCTTAAGAAAAACTATTTAATCAGATCTGACCTGCTAGGGTTTTTTTCCCCAAGCCTAATCATCAGGGGAAGAGGAAATATCCAGTCTTGGCTCCATATGCCTTCTGTGTGTTAGCCATCCACATGGGAGCCAGGAAGGACTTAGCATCACTCACTCCTCCCTAAGGAGGTAGGGCTGAGGAATTCAGGTTAGATATACTGTCCAGAGGCTCAGGCTCTCTACAAGTCTAAAAGCTAATCACAGGACCACAGAACATCCTCTCCATCAGCCACCAAATTACCGAATGCATATTTACAGAAATTAATTTTACCCAGTGCCTCATATCCAACTACCAAGAAAACATTACAGGTCAACACAGAAAAGTCAAAACCACAGTTTGCAGAGACTCAGCAAGCGTTTAAATCAGAATCAGATACAACTGGGACAGTGCAGTGAGCCCAGGAATTTGAAAGTGTTGATAGCAGCAAAGAAAAGCTGAGCAATACATCAGACTCTTCAACTCCAGTGAAGGGCCAAAAGCGTCTGCTGGGAAACAGAACCCTTCGTCAGAAACAGAACTCCGGTCAGTCTAATTAGACTGGTCCTGTGGGGGGAGAGAATCTCTGAGCATGCAGTTATCTCCGCAGAGACCACCCCCCCCCCAGACTGCAGAGGCAAAATGACAAGAGGAAAAGAGAAAGAGGAGGAGGAGGAAGAGGAAGAAGAGGAGGAAGAGGAGGGGGAGGGGAGGAGGGGAGGAGTGGGAAGGGAGAAAGGGAGTGGGAGGAGGAAGAAGAGGCCCAAGGATTACATGACTACAGAAGGGGAGACACCAGAACAAGGAACAAAATACTATTTAAAGTGATGGCGAGGATGTCCCCCTGGATTGGTGACAAATTAAATAAGAGGAAGCACAGAGAACATACCAAATAGAATGAATGCTATAATGATACTTCTTGAATTTCAGAAAAATCAAAGGTAAAGAAGATATCTTGAAAGAAACCTAAGGAGTAATTTTTTTTCACCCATAAAAGAAGAAAGATTAAAACACACCTGAAACTTTCTTGCAAACCATGTCTTAGTTAGGGTTACTATTGCTGTGATGAAACACTGTCGCTAAAGAAACTTGGGGAGGAAAGGGCTCATTATGCTTCCAGATCACTGCTCATCACTGAAGGAAGTCAGGACAGGAACTCAAACAGAGCAGGACCTGGAGGCAGGAGCTGATGCAGTGGCTATGGAGAGGTGCCGCTCACTGGTTTGCTCCCCATGGCTTGCTCAGCCTGCTTTCTTATAGAACCCAGGACCTTAAGCCCAGGAGTAGCCCCACATACAATGGGCTGGGCCCTCCCTGATCAATCTCTAATTAAGAAAATGCCTTACAGTCTTGCCATATGTTATGTAGGCATTTTCTCAATTAAGACTTCCCCCTCTCAGATGACTCTAGCTTATGTCAAGTAGACATAAAACTAGCCAGTACACCAGGGGAGCAAGATGAGAACAAGGAAAATATCTCAAGAGCTGAGAGAATGTTCCATTCTGCCAAGTTGTCCTTTCAAGGATGGAGAAGTGGGCCAGAGAGATGCCTGGGTAGTTAAGAGTTCTTGATTCACAAGCGTGGTGACCCAAGTTTAAATCTCAGCACTAAACACATTCTCCCCACTCCCCACCCCCCAAAAAATGAAGGAGAAGGTGCGGAAAAGATATAACAAGAAGAGGATCAACTCCTTAATAAGTGATCTGGGGAGATGGACCATTCATGTGGTAAACAATAAAATTGGACCTTTAACCCATACTACACACAAAACTCAATTCGAAATGGTAGATCTAAATAGCAGACTTGAAGCCACAAAGCTAGAAGAGAACATGGGGGGAAGTTATCATGACAGTGGCCTGGGTAATGGTGTTTGACAACCACATCAAAAGCTTAGCATTCAAAAGCAAAAACAAGTTAATTGCAGTGCATCGAACCGAAGCAGCAGCCAGCAGAACGCAGAGACCACTTTCAGAGATAAGGGAAGTATTTGCCAACTATATATCCATAAGGGGTTAAGATAAAAATATCAAACTCACAGCTCACTATCTGAAGGCCTAGAGATTGCTGGTGACAGCAGAATCAGGACAATCTGGTTATAAAAAGGGCCAAACAGGCCCAGATACCAGATAGACATTTCTCCAGATAAGCCTTATTACAATGAAATCCAATGTCTAAAATTGTTCTTATTTTGGGCTTGTACCACAGTAAGAGCCAAGACTTTAAGCTCTACTAAATACAAAACAAACAAACAAAAAGACTTTATATATTTATGTTCATTTAAGAAAATACTAGTAATGATATATTATTTTGAAATATACAGTCAATATGTTTAGAGTTATTTAAAATTTATATTGAGAAAAACATATGCATTTTCAGCACTGCTGTAGACAAGTATCTACATAAAACTGTTTAATTGATTGTTGTTTTATACTAAACAACTTTTATAATACTCATTTTTATTGTTATAATATTTTATAAATTTTAAAGAATATGATAAAAAAAAGATATTGTAGGTATTGAAGGGGGGTCTCTGGGAGGAGTTGGGGTACAAAAGGGAAACAAGAATGTGATTTAATTCTATTTACTTAAAATATGTTTTTAAATGTTAATAAATTCAGATAAATTGAAATCATGTAACTTCTCATCATAATGCAATAAAACTTAAAAAAAAATGGCCACCAGGTATGTGACTTAAAAAAACAAAAACAAAAACAAAAACAAAAAACAAAACAAAAAACCATCACCAATCCAAACTCAAGGAGACATCACTTCACACCTGTTAGGGTAGCTGCCACCAAAATAAGAGGTGAGTGATGGTCAGGGTGACCAAAGACGCCATATACAAGGTTAGTGTAACACACATTGGTACAGCCATTGTGGAAAGCAGTACAGGGGCCCCCAAAGAAGGTAAACATAGGACTCCAGAAGTGCTTCTTTGTAGGATACACCCAAGGGAGTGGGAACACCCCGTGGGCACATCTTTGTACCTATGTTCACTGAAGCATTGTTCATAACAGCATAAGACATGGGAGCAACTTAGGCAGCTGCCAAGAGGTGATTTTTTTTAATGTGATGGATTTCTATATAACATCCTATGAATAAGAAAACTAATTATCGTGGCTCATGCCTTTAATCCCAGCACTTGGGAGGCAGAGGCAGGCAGAGGCCAACCTGGTCTACAGAGTGAGTTCCAGGA